>NW_027139585.1:0-146180 GCF_035084215.1 Heptranchias perlo | reverse complement strand
TTGCATGCCAAAGTGGGCTTAAGTGGGGTCGAGTGGAGCGAAGGGGGCTCAAATGGGGTCGAATGCAGTGAAGTGGGCTGAAGTGGGTTAGATTGAACAAAGTGGTCCCAATGGGGTCGAGTGTAGCAAAGTGGGCTGAAGTGGGGTCGAGAGAAATGAAGGGGGCTCAAGTGGGGTCTAGTGCAGCGAATTCAGCTCCAGTGGGGTCGAGTGCAGCGAATTGGCCTCAAGTGGTATTGAGTGCAGTGAAATGGTTTCAAGTGGGGTCAAGTGCAGCGAAGTGGGCTCAAGCGGGTGTAGTGAAGCGGGCTATAGAGAGGCTGAGAGCAGCTAAGTGGCATGAAGTGGGGTCGAGTGCAGCGTAGTTGCTCCGCTCCGGGGAAGTACTGGACGACAAAGGGTACTCTGTTGGTTGCGTCCCGTGTTAGTCTCCTGAGGAGGTCTATGCGATTTTTTGCTGTGGCCCGTCGGAACTGTCGATCGATGAGTCGAGCGTCATATCCCGTTCTTACTAGGGCGTCTTTCAGCGTCTGTAGGTGTCCATCGCGTTCCTCCTCGTCTGAGCAGACCCTGTGTATTCGCAGGGCCTGTCCATAGGGGATGGCCTCTTTGACGTGGTTAGGGTGGAAGCTGGAAAAGTGGAGCATCGTGAGGTTGTCCGTGGGCTTGCGGTAGAGTGAGGTGCTGAGGTGCCCGTCTTTGATGGAGATTCGTGTGTCCAAGAAAGAAACTGATTCTGAGGAGTAGTCCATGGTGAGCTTGATGGTGGGATGGAACTTGTTGATGTTATCATGTAGTCTCTTTAGTGATTCCTCACTGTGGGTCCATAGAAAGAAAATGTCGTCGATGTATCTGGTGTATAGTGTTGGTTGGAGGTCTTGTGCAGTGAAGAAGTCCTGCTCGAACTTGTGCATGAAAATGTTGGCGTATTGGGGTGCGAATTTGGTCCCCATGGCTGTTCCGTGTGTTTGGGTAAAGAACTGGTTATCGAAGGTGAAGACATTGTGATCCAGGATGAAGCGGATGAGTTGTAGGATGGCTTCCGGAGATTGGCTGTTGTTGGTGTTGAGTATTGATGCTGTCGCAGCGATGCCGTCATCGTGGGGGATACTGGTGTATAGTGCCGAGACGTCCATCGTGGTGAGAAGTGTTCATGGTTCAACTGGTCCGTGGGTGCTGAGTTTTTGTAGGAAGTCTGTAGTGTCGCGACAGAAGCTGGGGGTTCCCTGTACGATGGGTTTCAGGATGTCCTCGATGTATCCAGAGAGGTTCTCACACAGGGTTCCGTTGCCTGATACGATGGGACGTCCGGGTGTGTTGGCTTTGTGTATCTTTGGGAGGCAGTAGAAGTCTCCCACGCGGGGATTACGTGGGATGAGAGTGCGTAGGATGCTTTGAAGGTTTGATGACGATGTTGCGGTTGGTCTTGAGAGCGTTGATGGCGTTGCGTTGTGCTCGGGTGACATTCAAACCAGCGGACAAAGGAGGAGCCATAGTCATACAGAACAGAACAGACTATTGCAAAGAAGCATACCGACAACTGGACAACCAGGAACACTACAGACGGTTACCCGCAGATCCGACCAAAGAACACACCCACCAGCTCAACAAACTGATCAAGACCTTCGATCCAGACCTTCAAAGCATCCTACGCACTCTCATCCCACGTAATCCCCGCGTGGGAGACTTCTACTGCCTCCCAAAGATACACAAAGCCAACACACCCGGACGTCCCATCGTATCAGGCAACGGAACCCTGTGTGAGAACCTCTCTGGATACATCGAGGACATCCTGAAACCCATCGTACAGGGAACCCCCAGCTTCTGTCGCGACACTACAGACTTCCTACAAAAACTCAGTACCCACGGACCAGTTGAACCAGGAACACTTCTCACCACGATGGACGTCTCGGCACTCTACACCAGTATCCCCCACGATGACGGCATCGCTGCGACAGCATCAATACTCAACACCAACAACAGCCAATCTCCAGACACCATCCTACAACTCATCCGCTTCATCCTGGATCACAATGTCTTCACCTTCGATAACCAGTTCTTTACCCAAACACACGGAACAGCCATGGGGACCAAATTCGCACCCCAATACGCCAACATTTTCATGCACAAGTTCGAGCAGGACTTCTTCACTGCACAAGACCTCCAACCAACACTATACACCAGATACATCGACGACATTTTCTTTCTATGGACCCACGGCAAGGAATCACTAAAGAGACTACATGATAACATCAACAAGTTCCATCCCACCATCAAGCTCACCATGGACTACTCCTCAGAATCAGTTTCTTTCTTGGACACACGAATCTCCATCAAAGACGGGCACCTCAGCACCTCACTCTACCGCAAGCCCACGGACAACCTCACGATGTTCCACTTTTCCAGCTTCCACCCTAACCACGTCAAAGAGGCCATCCCCTATGGACAGGCCCTGCGAATACACAGGGTCTGCTCAGACGAGGAGGAACGCGATGGACACCTACAGACGCTGAAAGACGCCCTAGTAAGAACGGGATATGACGCTCGACTCATCGATCGACAGTTCCGACGGGCCACAGCAAAAAATCGCATAGACCTCCTCAGGAGACTAACACGGGACGCAACCAACAGAGTACCCTTTGTCGTCCAGTACTTCCCCGGAGCGGAGAAACTACGCCATGTTCTCCGCAGCCTTCAACATGTCATCAATGAGGACAAACACCTCGCTATGGCCATCCCCACACCTCCACTACTCGCCTTTAAACAGCCACCCAACCTCAAACAGACCATCGTTCGCAGCAAATTACCTAGCTTTCAAGAGAACAGCGTCCACGACGCCACACAACCCTGCCACGGTAACCTCTGCAAGACATGCCAGATCATCGACACAGATACCACCATCACACGAGAGGACACCACCCACCAGGTGCATGGTTCATACTCCTGTGACTCGGCCAACGTTGTCTACCTCATACGTTGCAGGAAAGGATGCCCCAGAGCATGGTACATTGGCGAGACCATGCAAACGCTGCGACAACGGATGAACGGACACCGCGCAACAATCGCCAAACAGGAGGGTTCCCTCCCAGTCGGGGAACACTTCAGCAGTCATGGACATTCATCCACCGACCTTCGGGTAAGCGTACTCCAAGGCGGCCTTCGAGACACACGACAACGCAAAATCGTCGAGCAGAAATTGATAGCCAAGTTCCGCACCCATGAGGACGGCCTCAACCGGGATCTTGGGTTCATGTCACGCTACACGTTACCCCACCAGCGAACAAATGTTATCTGTTTTTAATATAATGGGTCATTTGCTGGCTTTCTCTGCCTTCCGGATGTTTCTGCCTCTCTCTGTTTTTTTTCCTGTTTGTTTTTTTGTTGAATGTGTATTCGGGGGTTCTGCAGGTGACACCTCTCTGTCTGAACACGGTGATTGCCTTGGCAACGGGCAGTTGCAGGGGCATTCTGTAAACACCATGTATTGTTCTATATGTATAAATGCATTGGCTTCATGGAGCTCCTGAACATTTACCTGAGGAAGGAGGAAGCCTCCGAAAGCTTGTGAATTTAAAATAAAATTGCTGGACTATAACTTGGTGTTGTAAAATTGTTTGCAATTACAGAGACATGGCTGCAGGGTGAACAAGGCTTTCAGTCCCATTAATTTCTCCAGCACTATTTTTTTACTAATACTAATTTCCTTTAATTCCTCCTTCTCACTCGTCCCTTGGTTCCCTAGCATTTCTGGGAAGTTATTTGTGTCCTCTTCCGTGAAGTCAGAACCAAAGTATTTGTTTAATTGCTCTGCCATTTCCCTGTTCCCCATTATAAATTCTCCTGTTTCTGACTGTAAAGGACCTACATTTGTCTTCACCAATCTTTTTCTTTTTACATACCTGTTGAAGCTTTTACAGTCCACTTTATGTTCCTTGCAAGTTTACTCTCATCCTCTATTTTTCCCCTCTTAATCAATCTCTTGGTCCTTTTTTGCTGAATTCTAAACTGCTCCCAATCCTCAGGCTTGCCACTTTTTCTGGCAACTTTATATCACTCCTCTTTGGATCTAATACTATCCTTAATTTCTCTTGTTAGTCATGGTTGGGCCACTTTTCCTTTTGTGTTTTTGCGCCAGAAAGGAATGTATAATTGTTGCAATTCATGCATTCGTTCCTTAAACGTTAGCCATTGCCTATCACCGTCATGCCTTTTAATGAAGCTTCCCAATCTATCATAGCCAACTCACTCCTCATACCTTTGTACTTTCCTTTGTTTAGATTTAGGACCCTGGTTTCGGATTGGACTACTTCACTTTCCATCTTAATGAAGAATTCTGTCATGTTATGGTCACTCTTTCCTAAAGGACCCTGCACAACAAGATTATTAATTAAAACATAGACATAGAAACATAGAAAATAGGAGCATGAGTAGGCCATATGGCCCTTCGAGCCTGCTCTGCCATTCAATCAGATCATGGCTGATCTTCGACCTCAACTCCACTTTCCCGCCCAATTCCCATATCCCTTGATTCCCCCAGAGTCCAAAAATCTATCGATCTCAGCCTTGAATATACTCAACGACTGACCATCCACAGCCCTCTGGGGTAGAGAATTCCAAAGATTCACAAACCTCTGAGTGAAGAAATTCCTCCTCATCTCAGTCTTAAATGTCCGACCCCTTATCCTGTGACTATGCCCCCTAGTTTTAGACTTGCCAGCCATGGGAAACAATCTCTCAGCATCTACCCTGTCAAACCCCCTCAGAATCTTATATGTTTCAATGAGATCACCTCTCATTCTTCTAAACTCCAGAGAGTATCGGCCCATTCTACTCAATCTCTCCTCATAGGACAACCATCTCATCCCAGGAATTAATCTAGTGAACCTTCATTGCACCGCCTCTAAGGCAAGTATATCCTTCCTTAGATAAGGAGACTAAAACTGTACACAGTACTCCAGATGAGGTCTCACCAAAGCCCTGTACAATTGTAGTAAGACTTCCTTACTCTTGTACTCCAACCCCCTTGCTATAAAGGCCAAAATGTCATTTGCATTCCTAATTGCTTGCTGTACCTGCATACTCACTTCTTGTGTTTCTTGTTCAACGACACCCAAATCTCTCTGAACACCAATATTTAATAGTTTCTCACCATTTAAAAAATATTCTGTTTTTCTATTCTTCCTACCAAAGTGAATAACCTCACATTTCCCCACATTATACTCCATCTGTCACCTTCTCACCCACTCACTTAACCTGTCTATATCCCTTTGCAGACTCTTTGTGTCCTCCTCACAGCTTACTTTCCCACCTAGCTTTGTATCATCAGCAAACTTGGATACATTACACTCGGGCCCTTCATCTAAGTCATTAATATAGATTGTAAATAGCTGAGGCCCAAGCACTGATCCTTGCGGCACCCCACTAGTTACAGCCTGACAACCTGAAAATGACCCGTTTATCCCTACTCTCTGTTTTCTGTCCGTTAACCAATCCTCTGTCCATGCAAATATATTACCCTTAATCCCATGAGCCCTGACCTTGTTTAACAACCTTTTATGTGGCACCTTATCGAATGCCTTTTGAAAACCAAATGTACGACATCCGCTGGTTCCCCTTTATCTACCCTGCTAGTTACATCCTCAAAAAACTCTAATAAATTTGTCAAACATGATTTCCCTTTCATAAAACCATGTTGACTCTGCCTAATCATATTATGATTTTCTAAGTGCCCTGTTACCACATCCTTAATAATAAATTCCGGCATTTTCCCGATGACTGATGTCAGACTAACCGGCCTGTAGTTCCCTGTTTTCTCTCTCCTTCCTTTCTTGCTCCCTTCCAATCTGTTGGGACCGTTCTTGAATCTAGAGAATTTTGGAAGATCACAACCAATGCATCCACTATCTCTGCAGCCACCTCTTTTAGAACCCTCGGATGTAGGTCGTCAGGTCCAGGGGATTCATCAGCTTTTAATCCCATTAGTTTCTCTACTGATATTAATTACTTTAAGTTCCTCACTCTCATTAGACCCTTGATTCCCTACTATTTCCGGTATGTTTTTTGTGTCTTCTGCTGTGAAGACAGATACAAAATATTTGTTTAATGTCCCTGCCATTTCCTGATAATTTCTCCTGTCTCAGCCTCTGAAGGACACACGTTTACTTTCACTACTCTCTTCCTTTTTACATACTTGTAGAAGCTCTGACAATCTGTTTTTATATTTTTTGTGAGTTTACTCTCATTCTGTTTTCTCTCTTTTTATCAATTTCTTGGTCATTCTTTGCTGGTTTCGAAAACTCTCCCAATCCTCAGGCTTAATGCTATTCTTCACAACATTATAAGCTTCTTCTTTTAATCTAATACTATCCTTAACTTCTTTAGTTAGTGGAGTTTTTATTTCTCAATGGAATGTATATCAGAGTGTTACAGGGAGGGGTGTGGGGTATATCAGAGTGTTACAGTGAGGGGTGTGGGGTATATCAGAGAGTTACAGTGTGGGATGTGGAGTATATCAGAGTGTTACAGTGAGGGGTGAGGGGTATATCAGAGTGTTACAGTGAGGGGTGTGGGGTATATCAGAGTGTTACAGTGTGGGATGTGGAGTATATCAGAGTGTTACAGTGAGGGGTGTGGGGTATATCAGAGTGTTACAGTGAGGGGTGTGGGGTATATCAGAGTGTTACAGTGAGGGGTGTGGGGTATATCAGAGTGTTACAGTGTGGGATGTGCGGTATATCAGAGTGTTACAGTGAGGGGTGTGGGGTATATCAGAGTGTTACAGTGAGGGGTGTGGGGTATATCAGAGTGTTACAGTGAGGGGTGTGGGGTATATCAGAGTGTTACAGTGAGGGGTGTGGGGTATATCAGAGTGTTACAGTGAGGGGTGTGGGGTATATCAGAGTGTTACAGTGAGGGGTGTGGGGTATATCAGAGTGTTACAGTGAGGGGTGTGGGGTATATCAGAGTGTTACAGTGAGGGGTGTGGGGTATATCAGAGTGTTACAGTGAGGGGTGTGATGTATATCAGAGTGTTACTGTATCGGTGTGGGGTATATCAGAGTGTTACAGTGAGGGGTGTGGGGTATATCAGAGTGTTACAGTGAGGGGTGTGGGTATATCAGAGTGTTACAGTGAGGGGTGTGGGGTATATCAGAGTTTTTTTTTATTCATTCACGGGATGTGGGCGTCGCTGGCAAGGCCGGCATTTATTGCACATCCCTAATTGCCCTCGAGAAGGTGGTGGTGAGCCGCCTTCTTGAACCGCTGCAGTCCGTGTGGTGACGGTTCTCCCACAGTGCTGTTAGGAAGGGAGTTCCAGGATTTTGACCCAGCGACGATGAAGGAACGGCGATATATTTCCAAGTCGGGATGGTGTGTGACTTGGAGGGGAACGTGCAGGTGGTGTTGTTCCCAAGCGCCTGCTGCCCTTGTCCTTCTAGGTGGTAGAGGTCGCGGGTTTGGGAGGTGCTGTCGAAGAAGCCTTGGCGAGTTGCTGCAGTGCATCCTGTGGATGGTGCACACTGCAGCCACTGTGCGCCGGTGGTGAAGGGAGTGAATGTTTAGGGTGGTGGATGGGGTGCCAATCAAGCGGGCTGCTTTATCTTGGATGGTGTCGAGCTTCTTGAGTGTTGTTGGAGCTGCACTCATCCAGGCAAGTGGAGAGTATTCCATCACACTCCTGACTTGTGCCTTGTAGATGGTGGAAAGGCTTTGGGGAGTCAGGAGGTGAGTCACTCGCCGCAGAATACCCAGCCTCTGACCTGCTCTCGTAGCCACAGTATTTATATGGCTGGTCCAGTTAAGTTTCTGGTCAATGGTGACCCCCAGGATGTTGATGGTGGGGGATTCGGCAATGGTAATGCCGTTGAATGTCAAGGGGAGGTGGTTAGACTCTCTCTTGTTGGAGATGGTCATTGCCTGGCACTTATCTGGCGCGAATGTTACTTGCCACTTATGAGCCCAAGCCTGGATGTTGTCCAGGTCTTGCTGCATACAGGCTCGGACTGCTTCATTATCTGAGGGGTTGCGAATGGAACTGAACACTGTGCAGTCATCAGCAAACATCCCCATTTCTGACCTTATGATGGAGGGAAGGTCATTGATGAAGCAGCTGAAGATGGTTGGGCCTAGGACACTGCCCTGAGGAACTCCTGCAGCAATGCCCTGGGGCTGAGATGATTGGCCTCCAACAACCACTACCATCTTCCTTTGTGCTAGGTATGACTCCAGCCACTGGAGAGTTTTCCCCCTGATTCCCATTGATTTCAATTTTACTAGGGCTCCTTGGTGCCACACTCGGTCAAATGCTGCCTTGATGTCAAGGGCAGTCACTCTCACCTCACCTCTGGAATTCAGCTCTTTTGTCCATGTTTGGACCAAGGCTGTAATGAGGTCTGGAGCCGAGTGGTCCTGACGGAACCCAAACTGAGCATCGGTGAGCAGGTTATTTGTGAGTAAGTGCCGCTTGATAGCACTTTGCTGATGATTGAGAGTAGACTGATGGGGCGGTAATTGGCCGGATTGGATTTGTCCTGCTTTTTGTGGACAGGACATACCTGGGCAATTTTCCACATTGTCGGGTGGATGCCAGTTTTGTAGCTGTACTGGAACAGCTTGGCTAGAGGCGCAGCTAGTTCTGGAGCACAAGTCTTCAGCACTACAGCTGGGATGTTGTCAGGGCCCAGAGCCTTTGCTGTATCCAGTGCACTCAGCCGTTTCTTGATATCACGTGGAGTGAATCGAATTGGCCGAAGACTGGCTTCCGTGATGGTGGGGATATCGGGAGGAGGCTGAGATGGATTATCCACTCGGCACTTCTGGCTGAAGATGGTTGCAAACGCTTCAGCCTTGTCTTTTGCACTCACGTGCTGGACTCCGCCATCATTGAGAATGGGGATGTTTGCAGAGCCTCCTCCTCCCGTTAGTTGTTTAATTGTCCACCACCATTCACGACTGGATGTGGCAGGACTGCAGAGCTTTGATCTGATCCGTTGGTTGTGGAATCGCTTAGCTCTGTCTATAGCATGTTGCTTCCGCTGTTTAGCATGCATGTAGTCCTGAGTTGTAGCTTCACCAGGTTGGCATCTCATTTTTAGGTACGCCTGGTGCTGCTCCTGGCATGCTCTTCTACACTCCTCATTGAACCAGGGTTGATCCCCTGGCTTGTTGGTAATGGTAGAGTGAGGAATATGCCGGGCCATGAGGTTACAGATTGTGCTGGAATACAATTCTGCTGCTGCTGATGGCCCACAGCACCTCATGGATGCCCAGTTTTGAGCTGCTAGATCTGTTCTGAATCTATCCCATTTAGCACGGTGGTAGTGCCACACAACACGTTGCGAAGACGGGATTTCATCTCCACGAGGACTGTGCGGTGGTCACTCCTACCAATACTGTCATGGACAGATGCATTTGTGACAGGGAGATTGGTGAGGACGAGGTCAAGTCAGTTTTTCCCTCGTGTTGGTTCGCTCACCACCTGCCGCAGGCCCAGTCTAGCAGCTATGTCCTTCAGGACTCGGCCAGCTCGGTCAGTAGTGGTGCTACCGAGCCACTCTTGGCGATGGGCATTGAAGTCCCCCACCCAGAGTACATTTTGTGCCCTTGCTACCCTCAGTGCTTCCTCCAAGTGGTGTTCAACATGGAGGAGGACTGATTCATCAGCTGAGAGAGGACGGTAGGTGGTAATCAGCAGGAGGTTTCCTTGCCCATGTTTGACCTGATGCCATGAGATTTCATGGGGTCCAGAGTCAATGTTGAGGACTCCCAGGGCCACTCCCTCCTGACTGTATATCACTGTACCGCCACCTCTGGTGGGTCTGTCCTGCCGGTGGGACAGGACATACCCAGGGATGGTGATGGAAGAGTCTGGGACGTTGGCTGAAAGATATGATTCTGTGAGTATGGCTATGTCAGGCTGTTGCTTGACTAGTCTGTGGGACAGCTCTCCCAATTTTGGCACAAGTCCCCAGATGTTAGTAAGGAGGACCTTGCAGGGTCGACTGGGCTTGGTGTTTTGCCGTTGTCGTGTCCGGTGCCTAGTGGTCCGATGCCGGGTGGTCCGTCCGGTTTTATTCTTATTATGACTTTTCGTAGCGAGATTTTACAACTGAGTGGCTTTCTGGGCCATTTCAGAGGGCAATTAAGAATCAACCACATATCAGAGAGTTACAGTGTGGGATGTGCGGTATATCAGAGTGTTACAGTGAGGGGTGTGGGATATATCAGAGTGTTACAGTGAGGGGTGTGGGATATATCAGAGAGTTACAGTGAGGGGTGTGGGGTATATCAGTGTTGCAGTGAGGGGTGTGGGATATATCAGAGTGTTACAGTGAGGGGTGTGGGATATATCAGAGTGTTACAGTGAGGGGTGTGGGATATATCAGAGTGTTACAGTGAGGGGTGTGGGATATATCAGTGTTACAGTGAGGGGTGTGGGATATATCAGAGTGTTACAGTGAGGGGTGTGGGATATATCAGAGAGTTACAGTGAGGGGTGTGGGGTATATCAGTGTTACAGTGAGGGGTGTGGGATATATCAGAGTGTTACAGTGAGGGGTGTGGGATATATCAGAGTGTTACAGTGAGGGGTGTGGGATATATCAGAGTGTTACAGTGAGGGGTGTGGGATATATCAGTGTTACAGTGAGGGGTGTGGGATATATCAGAGTGTTACAGTGAGGGGTGTGGTATATATCAGAGTGTTACAGTGAGGGGTGTGGGATATATCAGAGTGTTACAGTGAGGGGTGTGGAATATATCAGAGTGTTACAGTGAGGGGTGTGGGGTATATCAGAGTGTTACAGTGAGGGGTGTGGGATATATCAGAGAGTTACAGTGAGGGGTGTGGGATATATCAGAGTGTTACAGTGAGGGTTGTGGGATATATCAGAGTGTTACAGTGAGGGGTGTGGGATATATCAGAGTGTTACAGTGAGGGGTGTGGGATATATCAGTGTTACAGTGAGGGGTGTGGGATATATCAGAGTGTTACAGTGAGGGGTGTGGGATATATCAGAGTGTTACAGTGAGGGGTGTGGGATATATCAGAGTGTTACAGTGAGGGGTGTGGGATATATCAGAGTGTTACAGTGAGGGGTGTGGGGTATATCAGAGTGTTACAGTGAGGGGTGTGGGATATATCAGAGTGTTACAGTGAGGGGTGTGGGATATATCAGAGTGTTACAGTGAGGGGTGTGGGGTATATCAGAGTGTTACAGTGAGGGGTGTGGGATATATCAGAGTGTTACAGTGAGGGGTGTGGGATATATCAGAGTGTTACAGTGAGGGGTGTGGGGTATATCAGAGTGTTACAGTGAGGGGTGTGATGTATATCAGAGAGTTACAGTGAGGGTTGTGGGATATATCAGAGTGTTACAGTGAGGGGTGTGGGGTATATCAGAGTGTTACAGTGAGGGGTGTGGGATATATCAGAGTGTTACAGTGAGGGGTGTGGGATATATCAGAGTGTTACAGTGAGGGGTGTGGGGTATATCAGAGTGTTACAGTGAGGGGTGTGATGTATATCAGAGAGTTACAGTGAGGGGTGTGGGGTATATCAGAGTGTTACAGTGAGGGGTGTGGGGTATATCAGAGAGTTACAGTAAGGGTGTGATGTATATCAGAGAGTGACAGTGAGGGGTGTGGGGTATATCAGAGTGTTACAGTGAGGGGTGTGGGGTATATCAGAGAGTTACAGTAAGGGTGTGATGTATATCAGAGAGTTACAGTGAGGGGTGTGGGGTATATCAGAGAGTTACAGTGAGGGTTGTGGTGTATATCAGAGTGTTACAGTGAGGGGTGTGAGGTATATCAGAGAGTTACAGTGAGGGGTGTGGGGTATATCAGAGAGTTACAGTGAGGGGTGTGGGGTATATCAGAGTGTTACAGTGTGGGGTGTGGGCTGGGAGGAAAAAGAGTGGCAGAGCGATAGTGATAGGGGACTCAATTGTAAGGTGAATACACAGGCGTTTCTGCGGCCGCAACCGAGACTCCAGGATGGTGTGTTGCCTCCCTGGTGCAAGGATCAAGGATGTCTCGGAGCGGCTACAGAACATTTTGGAGGGGGAGGGCGAACAGCCAGCTGTCGTGGTGCACATAGGCACCAACGATATAGGTAAAAAAGGGGATGAGGTCCTAAAAGCAGAATATAGGGAGTTAGGAGGTAAATTAAAAAATAGGACCTCAAAGGTAGTAATCACAGGATTGCTGCGAGTGCCACGTGCTTGTCAGAGTAGAAATAGGAGGATATTTCAAATGAATACGTGGCTAGAGGAATGGTGCAAGGGGGAGGGATTCAAATTCCTGGGACACTGGAAACGGTTCTGGGGGAGGTGGGACCAGTACAAACCGGATGGTCTGCACCTGGGCAGGGCCGGGACCGCTGTCCTAGGAGGAGTGTTTGCTAGTGCTGTTGGGGAGGGTTTAAACTAAAGTGGCAGGGGGTTGGGAACCTGAGCAGGGAGAGAGAGGAAAGCGTAACAGGAAGGGACAGAAGGTATGGAGTAATAGGTAAAGTGTTAAAAAAGGAAAAAGCAGGAACTAAGCATCACAAAACAGATTTGAAAGTTCTTTATCTGAATGCACGTAGCATTCATAATAAAATGGACGAGTTAACGGCACAAATAACTACGTATGGGTATGATCTTGTGGCCATTACAGAAACATGGCTGCAGGGTGACAACGACTGGGAATTAAATATGCCAGGGTATTTAACAATCAGGAAGGACAGGCAGGAAGGAAGGGGAGGTGGGGTGGCTATGTTAATAAAGGAAGGAATCACTGTAATACAGAGAAATGATATTGGGACAAAGCATCAAGATAATGAAACAGTTTGGGTGGAGATAAGGAATAATAAGGGAAAAAAAACATTATTGGGCGTAGTATATAGGCCTCCTAATAGTTGCAACTCTGCTGGAAGAAGTATTAATCAGGAGATAGTCGGGGCATGTAATAAGGGAACAGCCATAATTATGGGGGATTTTAATTATCATATTAACTGGACAAATCAAATTGGGCAGAGCAGCCTTGAGGACGAGTTCATTGAGTGCATCAGGGATGGATTTCTTGAGCAGTATGTAACTGATCCTACAAGGGGGCAGGTAACCTTGGACCTGGTCCTGTGTAATGAGTCAGGATTAATTAATAATGTCCTAGTTAAGGATCCCCTTGGAACGAGCGACCACAACATGGTTGAATTCCATATCCAATTAGAGGGTGAGAAGGTTGATTCTCAAACAAGCGTACTGAGCTTGAATAAAGGAGACTATGATGGTATGAGAGCGGAATTGATTAAAGTGGACTGGGAAAATAGATTAAAGGGTAAGACGGTACATGAGCAGTGGTGTTCATTTAGGGAGTTATTTTACAACTTTCAAAATAAATATATTCCACTGAGGAAAAAAGGGTGTAAAAGAAATGACAGCCATCCGTGGCTAAGTAAAGAAATCAAGGATAGTATCCGACTAAAAACAAGGACATATAAGGTAGCCAAACTTAGTGGGAGGATAGAAGATTGGGAATTCTTCAAAAGACAGCAAAAAGTAACTAAAGGATTGATTAAGAAAGGGAAGTTAGATTATGAAAAGAAATTAGCAAAAAATATAAAAACAGATAGCAAGAGTTTCTATAGTTATATAAAAAGAAAAAGGGTGGCTAAGGCAAACATAGGTCCCTTAGAGGATGAGACCGGGAAATTAATGGTGGGAAACATGGAGATGGCAAAAATGCTGAACAAATATTTTGTTTCAGTCTTTACAGTAGAGGACACTAAGAATATCCCAACACTGGACAAACAGGGGACTCTCGGGGGGGAGGAGCTAAATACGATTAAAATCACTCAGGAGATGGTACTCAGTAAAATAATGGGACTCAAGGCGGATAAATCCCCTGGACCTGATGGCTTCCATCCTAGGGTCTTGAGGGAAGTGGCAGTAGGGATTGTGGATGCTTTGGTGATAGTTTTCCAAAATTCCCTGGACTCAGGAGAGGTCCCGGCAGATTGGAAAACTGCTAATGTAACACCGTTATTTAAAAAGGGTAGTAGGCAGAAGGCTGGAAATTATAGGCCAGTTAGCTTAACATCTGTGGTGGGTAAAATTTTGGAGTCTATTATTAAGGAGACAGTAACGGAACATTTAGATAAGCATAATTTAATAGGACAAAGTCAGCATGGCTTTATGAAGGGGAAGTCATGTCTGACAAATTTGCTTGAGTTCTTCGAGGATATAACGTATAGGGTGGATAAAGGGGAACCAGTGGACGTAGTGTATTTAGACTTCCAGAAGGCATTCGACAAGGTGCCACATAAAAGATTATTACTTAAGATAAAAAATCACGGGATTGGGGGTAATATTCTGGCATGGGTGGAGGATTGGTTATCGAACAGGAAGCAGAGAGTTGGGATAAATGGTTCATTTTCGGACTGGCAACCAGTAACCAGTGGTGTTCCACAGGGGTCGGTGCTGGGTCCCCAACTCTTTACAATCTATATTAACGATTTGGAGGAGGGGACCGAGTGCAACATATCAAAATTTGCAGATGATACAAAGATGGGAGGGAAAGTAGAGAGTGAGGAGGACATAAAAAACCTACAAGGGGATATAGACAGGCTGGGTGAGTGGGCGGAGATTTGGCAGATGCAATATAATATTGGAAAATGTGAGGTTATGCACTTTGGCAGGAAAAATCAGAGAGCAAGTTATTTTCTTAATGGCGAGAGATTGGAAAGTACTGCAGTACAAAGGGATCTGGGGGTCCTAGTGCAAGAAAATCAAAAAGTTGGTATGCAGGTGCAGCAGGTGATCAAGAAAGCCAACGGAATGTTGGCTTTTATTGCTAGGGGGATAGAATATAAAAACAAGGAGGTATTGCTGCAGTTATATAAGGTATTGGTGAGACCGCACCTGGAATACTGCATACAGTTTTGGTCTCCATACTTAAGAAAAGACATACTTGCTCTCGAGGCAGTACAAAGAAGGTTCACTCGGTTAATCCCGGGGATGAGGGGGCGGACATATGAGGAGAGGTTGAGTAGATTGGGACTCTACTCATTGGAGTTCAGAAGAATGAGAGGCGATCTTATTGAAACATATAAGATTGTGAAGGGTCTTGATCGGGTGGATGCAGTAAGGATGTTCCCAAAGATGGGTGAAACTAGAACTAGGGGGCATAATCTTAGAATAAGGGGCTGCTCTTTCAAAATTGAGATGAGGAGAAACTTCTTCACTCAGAGGGTGGTCGGTCTGTGGAATTTGCTGCCCCAGGAAGCTGTGGAAGCTACATCATTAGATAAATTTAAAACAGAAATAGACAGTTTCCTAGAAGTAAAGGGAATTAGGGGTTATGGGGAGCGGGCAGGAAATTGGACATGAAGCTGAGTTCGGATCGGTCAATGCCCTGTGGGTGGCGGAGAGAGCCCAGGGGCTATGTGGCCGGGTCCTGCTCCGACTTCTTGTGTTCTTTAGATTTGTGGTTGGGATCAGATCAGCCATGATCTTATTGAATGGCGGAGCAGGCTCGAGGGGCCGATTGGCCTACTCCTGCTCCAATTTCTTATGTTCTTATGTTCTTATAAGAACATAAGAAATAGGAGCAGGAGTAGGCCAATCGGTCCCTCGATCCTGCTCTGCAATTCAATAAGATCATGGCTGATCTGATCCTAACCTCAAATCTAAAGAACACAAGAAGTAGGAGCAGGACCCGGCCACTCAGCCCCTGGGCCCTCTCCGCCACCCACAGGGCATTGACCGATCTGAACTCAGCTTCATGTCCAATTTCCTGCCCGCTCCCCATAACCCCTAATTCCCTTTACTTCTAGGAAACTGTCGATTTCTGTTTTAAATTTATCTAATGATGTAGCTTCCACAGCTTCCTGGGGCAGCAAATTCCACAGACCTACTACCCTCTGAGTGAAGAAGTTTCTCCTCATCTCAGTTTTGAAAGAGCAGCCCCTTATTCTAAGATTATGCCCCCTAGTTCTAGTTTCACCCATCCTTGGGAACATCCTTATCGCATTGAATTCCATTTGCCACAGTTTTGCCCATTCACCTAATCAATCAATATCCCTTTGTAATTTTATGTTTCCATCTACACTGCTTACAATGCCACCAATCTTTGTGTCATCGGCAAACTTCGATATGAGACTTTCTATGCCTTCATCTAAGTCGTTAATAAATATTGTGAATAATTGAGGCCCCTGGACAGATCCCTGCGGGACTCCACTAGTCACATCCTGCCAATGTGAGTACCTTCCCATTATCCCTACTCTCTGTCGCCTTTTGCTCAGCCAACTTCCTAACCAAGTCGGTACTTTTCCCTCGATTCCATGGGCTTCTATCTTAGATAACAGTCTCTTATGTGGGACCTTATCAAATGCCTTCTGGAAGTCCATATAAGTAACATCCATTGACATTCCCCTGTCCACTACTTTAGTCACCTCTTCAAAAAATTCAATCAGGTTTGTCAGGCACGACCTACCTTTCACAAATCCATGCTGGCTCTCTCTGATTAACTGAAAATTTTCAAGGTGTTCAGTCACCCTATCCTTAATTATAGACTCCAGCATTTTCCCCACAACAGATGTTAGGCTAACTGGTTTATAATTCCCTGGTTTCCCTCTCTCTCCTTTCTTGAAAAGCGGAGTGACATGTGCAATTTTCCAATCCAGAGGGACAGTTCCTGAATCTAGAGAACTTTGAAAGATTATCGTTAGAGCATCTGCAATGTGCTCACCTACTTCCTTTAAAACCCTGGGATGGAAACCATCTGGTCCTGGGGATTTGTCACTCTTTAGTGCTATTATTTTTTTCATTACTGTTGCTTTACTTATATTAATTTTATCGAGTCCCTGTCCCCGATTCAATATTAGTTTTCTTGGGATTTCCGGCATGCTATCCTCTTTTTCTACTGTAAATGCTAACGCAAAGTAATCGTTCAACATGTCCACCATTTCCCCATTGTCAATGACAATATCCCCACTTTCAGTTTTTAAGGGGCCAACACTGCCCCTGACCACCCTCTTTTTCCTAGTGTAACTATAAAAGTTCTTCGTATTGGTTTTGATATCCCTTGCGAGTTTCTTTTCATACTCCCTTTTTGTAGCCCTTACTATCTGTTTTGTGACCCTTTGTTGATCTTTGTATCTTTCCCATTCGCCAGGATCTGTGCCATTTTTTGCCTTTTTGTATGCCCTTTCCTTATGTCTTATACTGTCCCTTACCTCTTTAGTTGTCCATGGCTGTTTTTTTTGGCAAGTAGAGTTCTTGCCCCTCAGGGGTATAAACCGATCCTGTATCTCGTTAAATGTTTCTTTAAACATTTCCCACTGATCATCAGTCGTTTCACCCATTAACAGATTTGCCCAGTTTACTGTGGACAGTCTCTGTCTCATCCCATTGAAATTGGCCTTACCCAAGTCTAGAATCTTAGCAGCTGACTCACTTTTTTCCCTTTCAAACACTACATTGAGCTCGATCATGTTATGATCATTATTGGATAGATGTTCACGTACAGTTAAGCTGTTAACTAAATCTGGTTCATTACTCATTACTAAATCTAGTATGGCTTGCCCCCTTGTTGCCTCCAGGACATACTGCGGTAGAAAACTGTCCCAGACACACTCAAGAAATTCACTTCCTTTCTGACAGTTGCTAGTCTGCTTTTCCCAATCTATGTGAAGGTTAAAGTCCCCCATTAAGACCGCTATGCCTTTCTTATACGCTTGTCTAATCTCTGCATTTATACAATCTAGCACTTCAGAGCTGCTGCCAGGGCTCCTATACACAATTCCCACTATAGTCTTAGATCCTTTCCTATTTCTCAATTCAACCCATAAGGTCTCTGTTGGCTGCTTACCTCTCGTTATATCCTCCTTTATCATTGAAGTGATTTCATCTCTAATCATTAAGGCTACTCCTCCCCCTCTTCCATTTTCCCTGTCTCTCCTGTAGACCTTATAACCCAGTATATTTAGTTCCCAATCCTGACCATCCTGCAGCCATGTCTCAGTAATAGCCATCATGTCATACCCTCCAATTTGAATTTGAACCTGTAGTTCATTTAATTTATTCCTTATACAAATGGGTCCCAATGCAGTGAAGTGGCATCAAGTGGGCTCGAGTGCAGTGAAGTGGGATCAAGTGGGCTCGAGTGCAGTGAAGTGGGCTCAAGTGGGCTCGAGTGCAGCGAAGTGGGCTCAAGTGTGTTTGATCGGAGTGAATTGGTTCCCAAGTGGGCTCGAGTGCAGAGAAGTCGGCTTAAGTGGTGTTGAGTGCAGCATAGTGCGCTCATGTGGGGTCGATTGCCGAGAAGTGGTCTCAAGTGGAGTTGATTGCAGCGAAGTGGGCGCAAGTGGGGTCGAGTGCAGCAAAATGGGTGCAAGTGGGGTTGAGTGCAGCAAAATGGACTGAAGTGGGTTCGAGTGCAGCGAAGTTGGCTTAAGTGGTGTCGAGTGCAGCGAATTGTGCTCAAGTGGGGTCTAGTGCAGCGAAATGGGCTCAACTGGCGTCGGGTGCAGCAAATTGGGCTCAAATGGGTTCGAGTGCAGCAAAATAGGCTGAAGAGGGTTCGAATGCAGCAAAATGTGCTCAGGTGGGGCCGAGTGCAGCGAATTGAGCTCACGTGGGGTCCAGTGCAGTGAATTGTGGCTCAAGTGGTTTCGAGTGCAGCAAAATGGGCTAAAGTGGGGTCGAGTAGAGCGATGGGGCCTCATGTGGTGTCGGGTGTATCAAAGTTGGCTCAAATGGGGTCGAGTGCAGCAAAATCGGCTAATGTAGGTTCGAATGCAGCAAAATGGGCTCCAGTGGTGTCGAGTGCAGCTTTGTGAGGTCAAGTGGGGTCAAGTGCAGAGAACTGGGCTCAAGTGGGTTCGAGTGCAGCAAAATGGGCTCAAATGGGTTTGAGTGCTGCAAAATGGGCTCAAGAGGGTTCGAGTGCAGCAAAATGGTCGCAAGTGCTGTCGAGTGCAGCGATGTGGGCTCAAGAGGGTTCGAGAGCAGCTTCGTGGCCAGAAGTGGGGTCGAGTGCAACGAATTGGTCTCATGTGTGGTTGAATGCAGCGAAGTGGGCCCAAGTGGGGTCGACTGAATTGAAGTGGGCCCAAGTGGGGTCGACTGAATTGAACTGGGCTCATGTGGTGTCGAGTGCAGCGAAGTGTGTTCAAGTGCGGTCAATTGCAGCGAAGTGGTCTCAAGTGTGTTCGAGTTAGTGATGTGGGCGCAAGTGTTCTTGAATGCAGCGAAGTGGTCTCAAGTTGAGTTGAGTGCAGCGAAATGGGCTCAAGTGGGGTCGAGTAGAGCGATGGGGCTCATGTGGGGTCGGGTGCAGCAAAGTGGCATCGGGTGGTATCGAGTGCAGCAAATTGGGTTGAAGTGGGCTCGAGTGCAGCGAAGTGGGCTCAATTCTGGTCTAATGCAGCGAAGTGGGATCAAGTGGGGTCGAGTGCAGCGAAGTGGGCTCAAGTGGTTCCCAAGTGGGGACGAGTGCAGAGAAGTCGGCTTAAGTGGTGTTGAGTGCAGCATAGTGCGCTCAAGTGGGGTCGATTGCAGAGAAGTGGGTTCAAGTGGGGTCGAGTGCAGCAAAATGGGTGCAAGTGGGGTCGAGTGCAGCGAAGTTGGCTTAAGTTTGGTCGAGTGCAGCGAATTCGGCTCACGTGGGGTCCAGTGCAGCGAAATGGGCTCAAATGGTGTTGAGTGCAGCGAAATGGGCTCAAGTGGTGTCCAGTGCTGCGACGTTAGCTCAAGTGGGTTCGAGTGCAGCAAAATGGGCTCATGTGTGGTCGAATGCAGCGAAGTGGTCTCAAGTATGTTTGAGTGCAGTGAGGTGGGAGCAAGTGTTGTTGAATGCAGCAAAGCGGGTCAAGTGGGGTCGAGTGCAGCAAATTGGGCTCAAATGGGTTAGAGTGCTGCAAAATAGGCTCAAGTGGGGTTGAGTAGAGCGATGAGGGCTCATGTCGGGTCGGGTGCAGCGAAGTGGCATCAAATGGCATCGAATGCACCGAAGTGGGCTGAAGTGGGGTTGAGTGCAGCGAATTGGGCTGAAGTGAGTTCGAGTGCAGCAGAATGGGCTCAAGTGGGGTCGAGTACAGTGATGGGGGCTCATGTGGGGTCGAGTGCAGCAAAGTGAGCGCATGTGGGGTCCAGTGCAGCGAAGTAGCGAAGTGGACTCAAGTGGGGTCGAGTGCAGCAAGTTGGGCTCAAGTGGTTACAAGTGCAGCGAAGTGGGCTCAAGTGGGTTCTAGTGCATTGAAGTGGGCTCAAGTGTGTTTGATCGGAGTGAAGTGGTCCCAAGTGGGGACGAGTGCAGAGAAGTCGGTTTAAGTGGAGTCGAGTGCAGCGAAGTGGGCGCAATTGGGTTCCAGTGCAGCGAAGTGGGTGCAAGTGGGGTTGAGTGCAGCGAAATGGACTGAAGTGGCTTCGAGTGCAGCGATGTTGGCTCAAATGGGGTCTAGTGCAACGAATTGAGCACATGTCGGGTCCAGTGCAGCGAATTGTGGCTCAAGTGGGTTCGAATGCAGCAAAACGAGCTAAAGTGGGTTCGAGTGCTGCGAAGTTGGCTCACGTGGTGCTGACTGCAGCGAATTGGGTTGAAATGGGGTCGAGTGCAGCGAAGTTGGCTCAAGTGGGTTCGAATGCAGCTTTGTGAGATCAAGTGGGGTCGAGTGCAGAGAACTGGGCGCAAGTGGGGTCGAGTGTAGCGAAATGGGCTCAAGTGGTGTCCACTGCAGTGAAGTGGGCTCAAGTGGGGTCGAGTGCAGCGAAATGGGCTTAAGAGGGCTCGAGAGCAGCTCAGTGGCCTGAAGTGGGGTCGAGTGCAGCAAATTGATCTGATGTGTGGTCGAATGCAGCGAAGTGGGATCAAGTAGGATCAACTGAATTGAACTGGGCTCAAGTGGGGTCGAGTGCAGCAAAGTGTGTTCAAGTGCGGTCAATTGCAGCGAAGTGGTCTCAAGTGTGTTCGAGTTAGTGATGTGGGCGCAAGTGTTGTTGAATGCAGCGAAGTGGTCTCAAGTGGGGTCGAGTTAATTGAAGTGGGCTCAAGTGGGATCGAGGGCAGCGAATTGGGCCCAAGTGGGTTCTAGTGCATTGAAGTGGGCTCAAGTGGGTTTGATCGGAGTGAAGTGGTCCCAAGTGGGGATGAGTGCAGCGAAGTCGGCTTAAGTGGGGTCGATTGCAGCAAATTGTGCTCGAGTGGGGTCTAGTGCAGCAAATTGGGCTCTAATGGGTTTGAGTGCAGCGAATTGAGCTCACGTGGGGTCTAGTGCAGTGAATTGGGGCTCAATGGTGTCGAGTGCAGCAAAATGGGTTCAAGTCAGTCTAATGCAGTGAAATGGGCTAAAGTGGGTTCGAGTGCAGCGAAGTGGGTTCAAGAGGGGCTGAGTGCAGCCAAGTAGGCTCAACTGGGTTAGACTGGTGCGAAGTGGTCCCAAGTGGGGAGGAGTGCAGCGAAGTGGGCTCAAATGGGGCCGAATGCAGTGAAGTGGCATCAAGTGGTGTCGAGTGCAGCGAAATGGGTTGAAGTGGGCTTGAGTGCAGCGAAGTGGGATCAAGTGGGGTCGAGTGCAGTGAAGTGGTCGCAAGTGGGTTTGAGTGCAGCAAAATGGGCTCAAGTGGGTTCGAGTGAATTGAAGTGGACTCAAGTGGGATCAAGGGCAGCGAATTGGGCCTAAGTGAGGTCGAGTGCAGCGAAGTGGGCTCATGTGGGTTTGATCGGAGTGAAGTGGTCCCAAGAGGAGTCCAGTGCAGCAAAATGGGTACAAGTGGGGTCCAGTGCAGCGAAATGGGTACAAGTGGGGTCCAGTGCAGCGAAATGGACTGCAGTGGGTTCGAGTGCAGCGAAATAGGCTCAAGAGGTGTCGAGTGCAGCAAAATGTACTCAAGTGGGTTTGAGTTGAGCGATGGGGGCTCATGTGGCGTCGGGTGCAGCGAAGTGGGTTCAAGAGGGGTCGAGTGCAGTGAAGTGGGCTCAAGTGGGCTAGATTGGAGCGAAGTGGGCCCAAGTGAGATCGAGTGCCGTGAGGTGGGCTCAAGTTGGGTCGAGTGCAGCGAATTGGGCTGAAGTGGGTTCGAGTGCACAAAATGGGCTCAAGTGGGGTCGGGTGCAGCGAAGTGGGATAAATGGATTCGAGTTTAGCGAATTGGGTTCAAATAGGGTCGAGTGCAGTAAAGTGAGAATAAGTGGGCTCGCATGCAGCGAAGTGGACGCAAGTGGTGTCGAGTGCAGCGAATTGGGCTCAAGTGGGGTCGAGTAGAATGATGGGAGCTCATGTGGGGTTGGGTGCAGCGAAATGGGATAAATAGAATCGAATGCAGCGAAATGGGCTCAAGTGGTGTCGAGTGCAGCGAAATGGGATCGAGTGGGTTAGATTGGAGCGAAGTGGTGCCACGTGAGGTCGAGTGCTACGAAGTGGGCTCATGTGGGGCCAAATGCCAGCACACCTAACTGTTATAATAATAGAAAAAACGTGCTGGAATTAGACACAAGTTGATGGAATTAGCACATAACTATTATAATAATGGACACAAAGGGCTCGATGTTACCAGGCCTGCGGGTTTCCGGCGGGTTGGGTTTCGGGAGCGTTGTCAACACGCTCGGTGAAATTAGTGGGTTGCCCGCGCGATCGTAGCAGGCAACACACTAATAGCAATCAATTACCTGCTCCTCCGGGGTCCACGCTGCTGGTCTGCGCGTCGGTCGGGCTGCGCATGCGCAGTACGATCTGTCAGCTGGAGGCTCTCTCGTTAAAGGGGCAGTCCTCCACTGACAGATGCTGCAACCAATGGAACAAATTACAGCATGGAGCAGCCCAGGGGGAAGGCTGCTCCTAGTTTAATGATGCCTCACCCCAGGTATCATCAGATGGGGTGAGGAGGAGGGCAAAGACAGAGATCTTCCACCTGGCGGGTGGGAGGAAGCGGCCAGCCTCTGCCACCAAGAAGGCCTGGCTCGAGGTGGCAGAGGGGGTCACCTGCGCCACCAACATATCGCCCACCTGCATACAGTGCAGGAGGCGCTGCAATGACCTCAGTAGGTCAGCCACAGTGAGAACACAAAGTCCTTCCCCTACACTCCATCTGCCACAACACTGCCCCAACCCCACATCTCCTTCGGCACCGCCAACACTACTCTGTCACATCACCCCTCATACCCACTCACACCCCATCCTCATCTTACCTCCACCTACTCACCTCGCCAGTACTCATCCTGCCACTAACACGCGACCCAATCCTCATACAATCTCATGGCTCTATCCTATACTCACCCTCTCGTGCATCTCCCTCACGGCCAGCCTCACTCAACCTGCCACCACCTGTGCTGCAGCCACAGGGCATGCATCACATATGTGCAGTAGGCAGCGTAAGGCAAACGTGTCGTGAGCATGAAGTGGGTGCACAAGGGTGTCGGAGGGATTGCCATGGGTGTTACCTATATTGAATTTCAGAGCAACAAACAGCACACATTATATTGGCACCACCACTGCCATGTCTCCGCGAATCCTGTCTGTTGTGTCCAATAATGCCCGCTCCTGGGTATCACTATGAGGACCCACCACTGATGCCACCCATCGTGTTACTGCAGAGTAGGTGCAGGTGTATTTGCAGGGCTCTTCCGCGCAGACCACTGAGAGACGTCGGCGGTGTAGCCGGCTGCACCCTGGAAGGATGCGGAGGAGAAGGTGTGGAGGGCAGTTGTGACTTTGGCAGCGACAGGTAAGCACTTGGTGCTGGGGCCAGCCAGGAGCAGCTCGGCATGAAAGAGCCTGCAGATCTCCACGACTACATGTCGAGCGAATCTGCGCCTCCGTGTGCACTGCTGCTCGGAGAGGTCCGGGGAGCTTCGCCTCGGTCTGTGGACCCTGTGGCGAGGGTAGTGCCCTCTGCGATGCGTCTCTCTCTGCGGTAGCCCTCCCTCCTGCTGTGCAGGTGGGCGTGCAACAACACCGTGTTGGGGGGCTCCACGTCTCTGCGGCGGACCGCGTGGACTGCGAGGGTGCTGGGGCTGGTCATGCTGTTCGTCCTCCGAGGGTGTCCACGCACCACCCATCTGGCAGGTGTTGGTCTGAGGGGTTGTGCAGGGTAGGTGGGTGGTTCCTCGGACTGGGGCTGCGGTTTCGTGTCGGTCTGTCCTCTGGCTTGGCGGGGGGTGGTGGAGGGCAGGGGTTGCCCTATGTGACGCGGTGGCCTCCTGCGTGGGTGAGGGCTCTCCCCCGTGGAGTGCACCTTGGCAGCTGCCACAGGCTGCTGGCTGCAACACGCCTGGTTGGAGAGAGACTGTTAAACAGTCTGCCATGCAGGTAAAATCCCACACTTCCTCTTTTGACAGCTGATTCAGCTCATTAACTGACCTCAACGAGCAAGGTAAGTACTCTCAAGTGGAACCCCGCTGGCTTTAATTGCCTGCGGGATTCCCACCAGCGGGGGGGCCACGCGCAGCCCCGCACGTCATCGGGGAACCCGGAAGTGGTGGGGATCGCGGCGCGATCCGATCACGTGACCGCATATCGGGATTTTCGGGGCCCCCCCGCTGGAAACCCGCAGGAAACCCGACCCTAAAATCGAGCCCAATGTGCTGCAATTTGCACATTACTATAATAATAGAAAACACGTGCTGCAATTAGCACATCACTACTATGATAATAGACACAAGGTGCTGGAATTAGCACAAAACGATTAAAATAAAAGACACAAGATGCTGGAATTAGCACATAACTATGATAATAATAGACACAATAAACTGTAATGAGCACATAACTATTATAATGACAGACACAAGTTGATGGAATTAGCACATAACTACTTTAATAATAGACACAAGGTGCTTGAATTAGCATGCAGAACGACAACACGAATAGACAAACTGGTGGAATTAGCACATAACTACTATAATAGTCGACACAATGTGCTGTAATTTGTACATAACTATTATCATAATAGACACAAGGTGCTGGATTTAGCACATAATTATTGGAATAATAGACACAAATTGCTGGAATTAGCACATGACTACTATAATAATGGACACAAGGTGCTGTAATTAGCACACAACTATTATAATAATTGACACTAAATGCTGTAATTAGCACATAATTATTAAAATAATAGACACAATGTGCTTTAATTAGCACATAACTATAATAATAATAGAAAAAACACGTTGGAATTAGCACAGAACTATTACACAAGGGGCCCGATTTTACCAGTGACGATACCGGATTCTTTACTCTTAGTCTGGTTCAGCAAAAACTGAAAGCGAATACACTTGAAAGTTTTAACACAATTTATTAGCTGCAGCTGACCCTATCTATAGAATTGATTTCAACTCTTGACAGAGTCTGGTCAATCTCATAGAACAGGCAATTTACACAGTCAAAGTTCACACAATTATACATTTTCAGAGTGGGGAGGGACATGAGTAGCAAGGGGTTAAAACCAATCATAAGCTGAGTCTGGGCAAGCCATACTAACTGACATAATGACCGACCACTCACAGGTGATACCTGTTTATACGTAGGTCACAGGAAAGGGAGTCTCACTTATCTCAGGCCTGGGATGTTTTTCGACCTTGTCCGAAATAAGGATCCATTCATTAGGTAGCTGCAAAACAACACTCCCTACACCTGCTTACCCCAGAATTCAGCTTATCATATCGCTTTGCTTGATTCATAATAAAGCATACATTTTCATACAGGAAATTAATAACATAAACGAATGATCAAGGATAAACTCATTTGAAAAGCTCATTGTTCTAATTCTAGCTAGCAAAATGGGCCACTTATATTAACCCTTGGTTTACCATACTGCCATTTTGTTATGGAGGCATCTTATTGAGCTACTGAAAGCTTACTACATATGCATTTCATTAGAGAGGCACCTCGTAGGTATTCTCACCAGGGGTGCGGGTTGGCAGCGGGTGGTCAGTCGGGCTCGAGGAAAACGCGCCGTCCAAATTGAGTGCGTTGCGTGCGCGATCGCGGGATGATTGATGTAATTAGCCGGCAGTTACGGGTTCCACGCTTCTCAGCTGCGTGCTGGCGGCCTGCGCATGCGCATTGACGTCTGAGCGATGGTGGCGCTCTATTTAAAGGGGCAGTCCACCAAAGCCCCTCCAGCCACAAACTATACTCCATGAAGGATGGAGGAGCACAGGGGTAAGGCTGCTCCCCGTTTCACAGACCACGCCCTCCAGGTGCTGCTGGACGGGGTCCGCATGAGGAGGGAGACGCTGTTCCCCACAGATGGAGGGAGGTGCCCTGCCAGCGCCACCAAGAGGGCATGGGAGGAGGTGGCCGCTGAGGTCACAAGCAGGGGAAACACCACCCGCACTTGGATTCAGTGCCGCAAGAGATTCAATAACCTCACCAGGTCCGGGAAAGTGAGTACACTCACGCACTCTGCATCACTCCGTCTTCCACATCACCTCAAACACCTCACAACCCCATCTCCACTGACAGCACTGCGCTCCCGCACCAATCCTCACAGCCACCCAACTATCATCCTCACAGTGCCTGCACGTACCCACCGTCCCTGTCCCCACTCGACCACTACCACACACCCCAATGCCCATACAATGGGATGGCCATGTGGCACACGCATCCTCCCATCCATCTGCCACACGCTCAACCCACTCACACCAATGCTTGAAGCGTCTCACATTGTAATCATCACTCAATAACGTTTTTGTGTTTTGCCCTCACAGGAGAAGAGGGCCAGGAACGCACGCGATAGGGCACGCACCGGAGGGGGCCCGCCACACGAGGTGGCCCTGACAGACGCCGAGGTCGAGGCACTGGAGATCAGCCGCACGCTGCATTGTCTGTCGATGGCGGATGGCGAGTCTGGTTCTGGCGAAACGGCCGGTAAGGGAAAGCTGGCACTCATCACTCATGAGCGCAAATGATCTTAGCATCACATGGCATATGCCGTACCGCCACATTTGGTCACATGCCTGATATTTCCCTCTGTTCTCTTGCAGGACCGTCTGCGATCGACGTTTCGGTTGATGGCGATTCCTCAGAGGACATGCCCGTCTCTGAGGATGCATCGTCACACATGAGCCTTGCATCCACCAGCGCAGATACACACACCTCGGTGGGTCCCCCCCCTCAGTTAGTTGGGATTACACATGGTGAGTCACCGCGCACACGTGAGCATGAGCAGACCCTGGTGGCAGGGTCAGCCGCGGAGGGTCCGCGTCGGTGGGAGCACTCTTCTCCAGGCTTTGCTCAGCCGGACCCAGATGCTGAAACCCGGGGGCCACCTGTCAAAAGGAGAGTCGTCGAGGGGCACCAGAACATTGCTGAGGTACTGGGAGAGGTGCCACGCGCACTCTCCACAATCGCATGGAGGATGGAGGAGTCCAACTCCTGCATGAGGGGGATGGTGGCACAGGTGCAGGAGGGTATCGCCGAGATAGTGTCGCAGGGACGTGAAGGCATCTCTGAGATAGTGTCGCGGGTAGGTGTGGGAACGTCTGCGGTGGAGGACAGGCTAGCCTCCCTCGAGCGTCATGCACAGCTCACCAATGAGTCCATCCAGGCCCTCACAACGGCTGTTCGGATTCAGGGTGAGCAACATTCTGCCGCCATCAACAGGTTGACAGATACATTGGAGGTGGCCTTGCAAGGTCTCACCCACGTCATCCAAACTGCCGTCCAGCAGGGTGGAAGGGGTGATGTGGGCCTTGGCCATGAGAGGGAAGATGGTGAACGGGGAACTGGAAGTGTGGACGCTACTCAAGGCGCTCCCACGTCTCACCCGTTGCCCCCCTCTCAACCAGTGCCCGCAATAGTCCATCCTCTCCAGGTGGCCGAGTCTGCCCCTGCACAGGTGCAGGAGGAGCAGTCTGTGGAGGTGCCCTCACGGGCACCGAAACCCAGGGGGCGTCGGCCCAAAGCATCTACCCGGTCAGGGCACGAACAGGAGCAACCTGCCACCACCTCTGCTGGAGCCACAGGGGTAGCACCACGTAGGGGTACCCGGAAACGAAAGTCTAAAGTTCCATGAGCACACAGGGATTGCACCAGGGTGTTTGTCGTTTTTTTTAAAATTTTCTACTCTTTGAATGTCACCACAAAATAAACTCACTTTTTCTCACCAATGCAGCCACCTCTTGTCCATAATTCTGCGGCTTGTGCAATATGTCCCTTCCGTGCGCCTCATCATGACGACGACCACCCCGTCCCACCCATTGGGCATAATCCAGTGGGTGCAGGTGTACAGGCACCACTCTTCTGTGGAGGGAGCCTGTATGGACCCTCGTCTGTGCACGTTATGACATGTGAACGCCTCACACAGTGTGATGTTAGGAGAACCGTTGGCATATGAGTGCCTCCCTGGCCTGACGAGCACGCAGGTGAGCAGGTGTTCGGCGCATGGGTCGTTCCTCCTCCTCTCCCTCTTCCTCCTCCTCCTCTTCCTCCTCCACCTCCTCCTCATTGTCGTCCTCAATGTGGGTGGCGGGTGTGCATGGGGCCTCCTCCAGCGGCACCCCTCTCTGTAGTGCCATGTTGTGCAGGGCACAGCAGACAACTATAATTCGTCCCACTCTGAATGGCGTGTATTGGAGTGCTCCCCCAGAACGATCAAAGCACCTGAAGCGCATCTTGAGCAGCCCTATAGCCTGCTCAATTGTAGACCTGGTAGCAATGTGGCTGTCATTATATCGACGCTGCGGCTCGGTAATGGGGTTCCTCAGAGGTGTCATAAGCCACGTGTGCAGGGGATATCCCTTGTCGCCGAGGAGCCAGCCGTTGCCAGCGTTGGGTGCGTGGAAGAGAGGCGGGACGGTGGACTCCCTGAGGACGAAGGCATCGTGGCAGCTGCCGGGGTATCTGGCGCACACGTGTAGGAATCTCTGGCGGTGGTCACAAATGAGCTGGGCTTTCATGGAGTGATACCCCTTCCTGTTGATGAACAGCCCTGGCTCATGCGGAGGTGCCCGTATTGCTATGTGGGTGCAGTCGATTACACCCTGCACCCGTGGGAAGCCGGCCACAGCATGGAATCCAACCGCCCTCTCCGTCTGGCTGCGCTCATCCATGGCGAAGTTGATGTAGGTCGAGGCCCTGCGGAACAACCCATCGGTGACCTGCCTTATGCACTTGTGTGCAGACGACTGACAGACCCCGGTGATGTCCCCCGTGGCACCCTGGAAGGATCCGGAGGCGAAGAAGTTGAGGGCAGTGGTGACTTTGACGGCGACGGGTAAGAAGATGCTGCTTGGTCCATCCGGGAGCAGCTCGTCATTGAGGAGGCTGCAGATGTCGGCGACTACCTGGCGAGTGACTCTGAGCCTCCGTATGCACTGCTGCTCAGAGAGGTCCATGAAGCTGAGCCTCGGTCTGTAGACCCTGTGCGGAGGGTAGTGCCTCCTGCAACGCATCTCTCTCTGCGGATGCGCTCCATCCTGCTGTGCAGGTGGATGTGCCACAGCACCATGTTGTGGGGATGCACGTCTCTGAGGCGGACGGCGTGGACTGCGAGGCTGCTGAGGCTGGTCATGCTGTTCATCCTCCGAGGATGTCAACGCAGCACCCATCTGGCAGGTGTAGGTCTGCGGGGTTGTGCACACTAGAAAAGTGTGTCCTCGCACAGGGGTTGCACTTCCACGCCGGTGAATCTTCTTGCTTGGAGGAGGGTGGTGGAGGGCAGGCGTTGCCCAATGTTACGGAGTGTCCTCCTGCGTTGGTGAAGGCTCTTCCCCCCCCCCACCTGTGGAATGCACCTTGGCAGCTGCCACAGGCTGCTGGCTGCAACACGTCCGGAGTGTGAGTGTTTCCCCCAGTATGGGAAACAGTCTCATTTCACTGTAAAATCGCACACCTGTTAAATAAACAGCTCAATCAGGTCATTTAATGACCTGAAATACCAAGTGGAACCCCGCTGGCTTTAATTGCCTACGGGATTCCCACCAGCGGGGGCTACGCACGCACCCCCGCACGTCAGCGCGGAACCTGGAAGTGGGCGGGATCGAGGCGCGATCCGGTCCCGCTCCTCGAAATCGGGATTTTAGAGGCCCACCCCCCCCCCCCCCGCCGAGAACGCACCTGGGACCGGGTGTTAAAATCGGGCCCAGTGTCTCTGTACAGACCGAGAATCAGTAACTCCGAACAGGCCGAGAGTTACTGACTCTGTACAGACCGGGATTCAGTGACTCAGTACAGTCGGGGAGACATTGATTCTGTACAGGTCGGTCGTCAGTGATTCTTTACAGACCTGAATTCAGTGACGTTGTCCAGACCGGGAATCGGTGTTTCTGTACGGACCGGAACTCGGTGACTCTGTACAGACCGGGCGTCAGTGACTCTTTGCAGACCGGGAGTCGGTGACTCTGTACAGACCGGGTGTCCGTGATTCTGTACAGACCTGGAATCAGTTACTGTGCACAGACCTGGAGTCGGGTTCTCTGCACAGACCGGGAGTCAGTGGTTCTGTACAAAACGGGAGTCTGTGAATCTGTACGGACCGGGAGTCAGTGATTCTGGACAGAAAGGGGGTCAGTGACACTGGGCTCGATTTTAGGGTCGGGTTTCCTGCAGGTTTCCAGCGGGGGGGGACCCGAAAATCCCGATATGAGGTCACGTGACCGGATCGCGCCGCGATCCCCACCACTTCCGGGTTCCCTGATGACGTGCAGGGCTGCGCGTGGCCCCCCCGCTGGTGGGAATCCCGCAGGCAATTAAAGCCAGCGGGGTTCCACTTGAGAGTACTTACCTTGCTCGTTGAGGTCAGTTAATGAGCTGAATCAGCTGTCAAAAGAGGAAGTGTGGGATTTTACCTGCATGGCAGACTGTTTCACACACTGGGGGAAACAGTCTCTCTCCAACCAGGCGTGTTGCAGCCAGCAGCCTGTGGCAGCTGCCAAGGTGCACTCCACGGGGGAGAGCACTCACCCACGCAGGAGGCCACCGCGTCACATAGGGCAACCCCTGCCCCCAACCACCCCCCGCCAAGCCAGAGGACAGACCGACACGAAACCGCAGCCCCAGTCCGAGGAACCACCCACCTACCCTGCACAACCCCTCAGACCAACACCTGCCAGATGGGTGGTGCGTGGACACCCTCGGAGGACGAACAGCATGACCAGCACCAGCACCCTCGCAGTCCACGCGGTCCGCCGCAGAGACATGGAGCCCCCCAACACGGTGTTGTTGCACGCCCACCTGCACAGCAGGAGGGAGGGCTACCGCAGAGAGAGACGCATCGCAGAGGGCACTACCCTCGCCACATGGTCCACAGACCGAGGCGAAGCTCCCCGGACCTCTCCGAGCAGCAGTGCACACGGAGGCGCAGATTTGCTCGACATGTAGTCGTGGAGATCTGCAGGCTCTTTCATGCCAAACTGCTCCTGGCTGGCCCCAGCACCAACTGCTTACCTGTCGCTGCCAAAGTCACCACTGCCCTCCACACCTTCTCCTCCGCATCCTTCAAGGGTGCAGCCGGCTACACCGCCGACGTCTCTCAGTGGTCTGCGCGGAAGAGCCCTGCAAATACACCTGCACCTACTCTGCAGTAACACGATGGGTGGCATCAGTGGTGGGTCCTCATAGTGATACCCAGGAGCGGGCATTATTGTACACAACGGACAGGATTCGCGGAGACATGGCAGTGGTGGTGTCAATATAATGTGTGCTGTTTGTTGCTCTGAAATTCAATATGGGTAACACCCATGACAAACCCTCAGACACCCTTGTGCACCCCCTTCATGCTGACGAGACGTTTGCCTTACGCTGCCTACTGCACATATGTGATGCATGCCCTGTGGCTGCAGCACAGGTGGTGGCAGGTTGAGTGAGGCTGGCCGTGAGGGAGATGCACGAGAGGGTGAGTATGGGATGGAGCAATGAGATTGTATGAGGAGTGGGTTGCGTGTTAGTGGCAGGGTGAGTACTGGTGAGGTGAGTAGGTGGAGGTAAGATGAGGATGGGGTGTGAGTGGGTATGAAGGGTGATGTGACAGAATAGTGTTGGCGGTGCCGAAGGAGATGTGGGGTGGGGGCAGTGTTGTGGCAGACGGAGTGTAGGGGAAAGACTTCGTGTTCTCACTGTGGCTGACCTACTGCGGTTATTGCAGCGCCTCCTGCACTGTATGCAGGTGAGCGATATGTTGGTGGCGCAGGTGACCCCCTCTGCCACCTCGAGCCAGGCCTTCTTGGTGGCAGAGGCAGGCCGCTTCCTCCCGCCCGCCGGGGGGAAGATCTGTGTCCTCCCCCTCCTCCTCACCCCATCTGATGATACCTGGGGTGAGGCATCATTAAACTGGGAGCAGCCTTCCCCCTGGGCTGCTCCATGCTGCAATTTGTCCCATTGGTTGCAGCATCTGTCAGTGGAGGACTGCCCCTTTAACTGGAGAGCCTCCAGCTGACAGATCGTACTGCGCATGCGCAGCCCGACCGACGCGTAGGCCAGCAGCGTGGACCCCGGAGGAGCAGGTAATTGATTCCTATTAGTGTGTTGCCTGCTAGGATCGCGCGGGAAACCCACTAATTTCGCCGAGCGTGTTGACCACGCTCCCGGAGGACCACCCGCTGGGAACCCGCAGGCCGGGTAACATCGAGCCCAGTGTGCGGACGGGGAATTATTGATTATGTGCACACGTGGAATCAATGACTCTGTACAGGCCGGGAGTTAGTGAAACTGTGCAGACCTGGAGTCAGTGACTCTGCACAGACCTGGAGTTAGTGACTCTGCACAGACCTGGAGTTAGTGACTCTGCACAGACCTGGAGTTAGTGACTCTGCACAGACCTGGAGTTAGTGACTCTGCACAGACCTGGAGTTAGTGACTCTGCACAGACCTGGAGTTAGTGACTCTGCACAGACCTGGAGTTAGTGAAACTGTGCAGACCTGGAGTCAGTGACTCTGCACAGACCGGGAGTTAGTGACTCTGCACAGACCTGGAGTTAGTGACTCTGCACAGACCTGGAGTTAGTGACTCTGCACAGACCTGGAGTTAGTGACTCTGCACAGACCGGGAGTTAGTGACTCTGCACAGAGCGGGAGTCAGTGATTCTGTACCGAGCGGTGACCCTGTACAAATCGGAATCAGTGACTCTCTACAGACAATGAGTTAGTGAATCTGCACAGACCTGGATTCAGTGGCTCTGCACAGACCGAGTGTCAGTGGCTCTGCACAGAGCGGGTGTCAGTGCCTCTGTACAGTCGGAGAGTCATTGATTCTGTACAGGCCGGTCGTCAGTGATTCTTTACAGACCTGAATTCAGTGACGTTGTCCAGACCGGGAGTCGGTCACTCTGTACAGACCGGGTGTCCGTGATTCTGTACAGACCTGGAATCAGTTGCTGTGCACAGACCTGGAGTCTGGTTCTCTGCACAGACCGGGAGTCGGTGGTTCTGTATAAAACGGGAGTCTGTGATTCTGTACGGACCGGGAGTCAGTGGTTCTGTATAAAACGGGAGTCTGTGATTCTGTGCAGACAGGGAGTCAGTTACTCTGTAGGACTGGGAGTCACTGACTCTGTACAGAGCTGCAGTCAGTGTCTCTGTACAGACCGGGAGTCAGTGAATCTGTACAGACCTGGAGTCAGTGGCTCTGTACAGACCTGGAGTCAGTGGCTCTGTACAGGCCGGGGAGTCAGTGACTTTGAACAGACGGGGTGTCAGTGACTGTACAGGCCTGGAGTTAGTGTCTCTGTACAGACCAGAATCAGTGAATCTGCACAGGCCGGGAGTCCGTGACTCTGTATGGACCGGAATCAGTGACTCTTTCCAGACAGTGAGTCAGTGGCTCTGTACTGACCGGGAGTCAGTGACTGTGTACAGACCTGGAGTCAGTGCTTCTGTACAGACCGGGAGTCAGTGTCTCTGTGCAGACCGGGCTTCAGTGTATCTGTGCAGACCGGATTCAATGATTCTGCACAGACCGGGAGTCAGTGACTCTGGACAGACCCGGGGTCAGTGGTTCTGTACAGAACAGGAGTCTGTGATTCTGTACATACCTGGAGTCAGTGACTCTGCACAGACCGAGAGTTACTGACTCTGTACGACCGGGAGTTAGTGACTCTGTACGGACCGGAATCAGTGATTCTGTGCAGACTGGGAGTCAGTGTATCTGTACAGGACGGGAGTCAGTCACTCTGTACAGACCTGGAGTCAGTTACTCTGCACAGACCGGGAGTCAGTGAATCTGCACAGACCGGAAGTCAATTACTCTTTACAGACTGGGAGTCAGTGACTCTACACAGTTCCGGGAGGCAATGATTCTGTACAGACCGGGAGGCAGTGAGACTTCATAGACCCGGAGTCAGTAACTCTGAACGGACCGAGAGTTAGCCACTCTGTACAGACCTGGATTCAGTGGCTCTGCGCAGACCGAGTGTCAGTTGCTCTGTACAGTCCGGGGTTCAGTGATTCTGTACAGACAGGAAGTCAGTGACTCTGTACAGACCGGGTGTCAGTGACACTGCACAGACCGGGAGACAGTGGCTCTGTACAGACCGGGTGTCAGTGACTCTGCAAAGAGCGGGTGACAATGACTCTGTACAGACCGGTAGTCAGTGACTCTGTACAGGCCGGGAGTCGTTGATTCTGTACAGGCCGGGAGTCCGTGACTCTGTATGGACCGGAATCAGTGACTCTGTTCAGGCAGTGAGTCAGTGAAACTGTGCAGACCTGGAGTCAGTGGCTCTGTACAGATCGGGTGTCAGTGATTCTGTACGGACCGGGAGTCAGTGAATTTTTACAGACGTGGTGTCAGTGACTCTCTGCAGATTCACTGCCCTCCGGTCTGTACAGATTCACTGACACCGAGAGTTCGTGACTCTGTACAGAGCGGAATCAGTGACTCTGTGCAGACCGGGAGTCAGTGAATCATACAGAATGGGTGTCAGTGACTCTGTACAGAACTGGAGTCAGTGTCCCTGTGCAGACCGGGTTTCAATGGCTCTGTGCAGACCGGGAGTCGGTCATTCTGTACGGACTTGAGGTCGGTGACTCTCTGCAGACCGGGAGTCAGTGAGTCTTTACAGACCGGGAGTCAGTAACTCTGAACAGATCGAGTGCTAGTGACTCTGTCCAACCGGGAGTCAGTGACGCTGTACAGACCGGGATTCAATTAATCTGTACCGACCGGAAGTCCGTGACTCTGTACAGACCGGAATCAGTGACTCTGTGCAGACAGTGAGTCAGTGACTTTGTACAGACGGGGTGTCAGTGACTCTCTGCAGAGTAACTGCCTTCCGGTCTGTACAGAGTCACTGACACCGAGAGTTCGTGACTCTGTACAGAGCGGAATCAGTAAATCTGTACAGACCGGGAGTCAGTGCCTCTGTACAGACCTGGAGTCAGTTTCCCTGTGCAGACCGGGATTCAATGGCTCTGTGCAGACCGGAATCAGTGACTCTGTACAGACAGGGAGTCAGTGAATCTGTAGATGCAGAGAGTCAGTGAATCTGCACAGACCGGGAGTCAGTGACTCTGTAGGACCGGGAGTCATTGAATCTGTACGGACCAGGAGTAAGTGTCTCTGTGCAGACAGTTAGACAGTGAATCTGTACAGACCTGGCGTCAGTGGCTCTGAACAGACCGGGTGTCAGTGACTCTGTACAGACCTGGAGTCAGTATCCCTGTGCAGACCGGGATTCAATGGCTCTGTGCAGACCGGGAGTCAGTGATTCTGTCCAGACCGGGAGTCAGTGAGTCTTTACAGACCGAGTGTCAGTGAGTCTTTACAGACCGGGAGTCAGTAACTCTGAACAGACCGAGTGTTAGTGACTCTGTCCAACCGGGAGTCAGTGACGCTGTACGACCGGGAGTCAGTGATGCTGTACAGACCTGGAGTCAGTGACTCTGCACAGAGCGGGAGTCTTTTACTTTGTACGGACCGGGAGTCAGTGAATCTGTACAGACCGGAAGTCAATTACTCTTTACAGACTGGGAGTCAGTGACTCTACACAGTCCGGGAGGCAATGATTCTGTACAGACCGGGAGGCATTCAGTCCTCATAGACCCGGAGTCAGTAACTCTGAACGGACCGAGAGTTAGCCACTTTGTTCAGAGCTGGAGTCAGTGACTCTGCACAGGCCGGGAGTCAGTGACCCTGTCGAGACCGGAATCAGTGACTCTGTACAGACAGTGAGTCAATGAATCTGTACAGACCTGGATTCAGTGGCTCTGCACAGACCGAGTGTCAGTGGTTCTGTACAGTCCGGGTGGAAGTGATTCTGTACAGACAGGAAGTCAGTGACTCTGTACAGACCGGGAGACAGTGGCTCTGTACAGAGCGGGTGTCAATGACTCTGTACAGAGAGGGAGTCAGTGGCTCTCTACAGACCGGTAGTCAGTGATTCTGTACAGACCTGGAGTCAGTGCCTCTGTACAGTCGGGGAGACATTGATTCTGTCCAGGTCGGTCGTCAGTGATTCTTTACAGACCTGAATTCAGTGACGTCGTCCAGACCGGGAATCGGTGTTTCTGTACGGACCGGAACTCGGTGACTCTGTACAGACCGGGCGCCAGTGACTCTTTGCAGACCGGGAGTCGGTCACTCTGTACAGACCGGGAGTCACTGACTCTGTACAGACCGGATTCAGTGACTCTGCACAGAGTGGGAGTCAGGGACTCTGTACAGACGGGGAATTATTGATTATGTACAGACCTGGAGTCAACGACTCTGTCCAGACGTGGGGTCAGTGAGTCTGTACAGACCTGGAGCCAGTGACGCTGTACAGACCTTGAGTCAGTTTTTCTGTACAGACCGAGAGTCAGTAACTCTGAACAGACCGAGAGTTACTGAATCTGTAAGACAGGGAGTCAGTGACGCTGTGCGACGGGGAGTCAGTGACTCTGTTCAGACCGGGAGTCACTTAATCTGTATAGAACCGGAGTCAGTGAGTCTGTACAGGCCGGGAGTTCGTGACTCTGTACAGACCGGAATCAGTGATTCTGTGCAGACAGGGAGTCAGTGAAACTGTGCAGACCGGGAGTCACTTTCTCTGTACAGACCGGAATCAGTGATTCTGTGCAGACAGGGAGTCAGTGAATCTGTACAGGACGGGAGTCAGTCACTCTGTACAGACCTGAAGTCAGTTAATCTGTTTAGAACGGGAGTCTGTGACTCTGTACAGGACGGGCGTTAGTGACTCTGTACGGACCGGAATCAGTGATTCTGTACACAAAGGAAGTCAGTGGCTCTGTACAGACCGGGAGACAGTAATTATGTACAGACCGTGCGTCAGTGACTCCGTACAGACCGGGAGTCAGCGATTCTGTACAGACCTGGAGTCAGTGACTCTATGCAGACCGGGAGTCAGTGAGTCTGTACATACCGGGAGTCAGTGACGCTGTCCAGAACGGGTGTCAGTGATTCTGTACACACTGGGAGTCAGTGACTCTGTACAGACTGGGAGTCAGTGATACTCTACGGACCGGGAGTCAGTGACTCTGTACAGACGGGGAGTCAGTGTTTCTGTACAGACCACGAGTCAGTGACTCTGTACAAGTCGGTAGTCAGTGATTCTGCACAGACCGGGAGTCAGTTAATCTGTGCAGGGCGCGAGTCAGTCACTTTCTACTGACCTGGAGTCAGTTACACTGGATAGAACGGGAGTCATTGATTCTGCACAGACCGGGAGTCAGTGACTCTGTACAAACCGGGAGTCAGTGACTCTGTACAGACCGGATTCAGTGACTCTGCACAGAGCGGGATTCAGTGACTCCGTACAGACGGGGAATTATTGATTATATATAGACCTGGAGTCAGTGACTCTGTACAGACCTAGAGCCAGTGACGCTGTACAGTCTTGGAGTCATTTACTGTGTATAGAACCGGAGTCTTTGATTCTGTACAGACATGGAGTCAGTGAGTCTGTATCGATCGTGAGTCATTGACTCTGTGCAGACCAGCAATCAGTGGCGCTGTGCAGACCGGCAGGAAGTGACGCTGTACAGACCTGGAGTCAGTGAATCGGTACAAACGGGGAGTCATTGATTGTGTACAAAACCTGGAATCAGTGACTCTGTACAAAACCTGGAATCAGTGACTCTGTACAAAACCTGGAATCAGTGACGCTGTCCAGAACGGGTGTCAGTAATTCTGTCCAGACCGGGAGTCAATGATACTGTACGGACTGGGAGTAAGTGAATCTGTACAGGCCGGAAGTCAGTGACTTTGAGCAAAGCGGGAGTCAGTGAGTCTTTACAGACCGGGAGTCAGTAACTCCGAACAGACCGAGTGTTAGTGACTCTGTCCAACCGGGAGTCAGTGACGCTGTACCGACCGAGAGTCAGTGGCTCTATACAGACCGGGAGTCAGTGACTCTGTACAGACATGGAGTCAGTGAAGCTGCACAGACCGGGAGTAGTGACTGTCTGCACACCTGCAGTGAGTCTGCACAGACCTGGAGTACGTGACGCTGTACAGACCGTGAGTCACTGATTCTGTACAGACCTGAATTCAGTGACGTTGTCCAGACCAGGAATCGGTGTTTCTGTACGGACCGGAACTCGGTGACTCTGTACAGACTGGGTGTCCGTGATTCTGTACAGACCTGGAATCAGTTACTGTGAACAGACCTGGAGTCGGGTTCTCTGCACAGACCTGGAGTCAGTGGTTCTGTACAAAGCGGGAGTCAGTGAATCTGTACGGACCGGGAATCATTGACCCTGTACAGACCGAGAGTTAGTGATTCTGGACAGAAAGGGAGTCAGTGACTCTGCATAGACCGGGAATCAGTGACACTGTGCAGACCGGGAGTCAGTGAGTCTGTACAGGTCTGGAGTCAGTTTCCCTGTGCAGACCGGGAGTCGGTGATTCTGTGAACGCCGGAAGTCAGTGACTCTGCATAGACCGGGAGTCAGTAACTCTGAGCAGACCGAGTGTTAGTGACTCTGTCCAACCGGGAGTCAGTGACGCTGTACAGACAGGGAGTTAGTGACTTTGAACAGGCAGGGTGTCAGTGACTCTGCATAGACCGGAAGTCAGATTCCCTGCACAGACCGGAATCAGTGACTGTGCACAGACCGGGAGTCAGTGACTGTGCACAGACCGGGAGTCAGTGACTGTGCACAGACCGGAATCAGTGACTCTGTACAGGCCGGGAGTTAGTGACCTTGTACGGACCAGAATCAGTGATTCTGTACAGACAGGGAGTCCGTGAATGTGTACAGGACGGGAGTCAGTCATCCTGTGCAGACCTGGAGTCAGTTACTCTGTATAGAACGGGAGTCAGTGTCTCTCTACAGGCCGGGAGTTTGTGGCTCTGTACGGACCGGAATCAGTGATTCTGTAAAGAAAGGGAGTCAGTGGCTCTGTACAGACCTGGAATCAGTGACTCTGTGCAGACCGAGAGGCAGTGACTCTGGATAGAACCGGAGTCACTGACTCTGTACAGGCCGGGAGTTAATAACTCTGTACGGACCGGAATCAGTGATTCTGTGCAGACTGGGAGTCAGTTTATCTGTACCGGACAGGAGTCAGTCACTCTGTACAGACCTGGAGTCACCGTCTCCCTACAGACCGGGAGTCAGTTACTCTGTACAGACCGGTAGTCAGTGAATCTGCATAGACCGGAAGTCAATTACTTTTTACCGACCGGGAGTCAGTGACTCTGTACAGAGCAGTAGTCAGTGACTTTGTCCAGACGGAATGTCAGTGACTCTCTACAGACCGGGAGGCAATGATTCTGTACAGACCGGGAGGCAGTGAGTCTTCATAGACCCAGAGTCAGTGACCCTGTAAAGACCGGAATCAGTGACTCTGTACAGACAGTGAATCAATGAATCTGTACAGACCTGGATTCAGTGGCGCTGCACAAGCCGAGTGTCAGTGGCTCTGTAGAGTCCGGGTGTCAGTGATTCTGTACAGACAAGAAGTCAGTGACTCTGCACAGACCTGGAGTCAGTGGCTCTATACAGACCGGGTGTCAGTGACTCTGCACAGAGCAGGTGTCAATGACTCTGTACAGACCTGGAGTCAGTGACTCTGTACAGTCGGGGAGTCATTGATTCTGTACAGACATGGAGTCAGTGAAGCTGACAGACCGGGAGTCAGTGACTCTCCATAGACCTGCAGTGAGTGATTCTGCACAGACCTGGAGCAAGTGACCGTAAGTCAGTGAATCTGCACAAACCGTGCGGAAGTGACTCTGTACAGACCTGGTGTCAGTGACTCAGTAAAGACCTGGAGTCAGTGAGTCTGTACAGACCGGGAGTAAGTGACTCTATTCAGACCGAGAGTCAGTGATTCGGAAAGGACCGTGAGTCAGTGACTCTGTACCAACAGAAGTCAGTGACTCTGTGCAGACAGTGAGTCAGTGAATCTGCACAGACCTGAAGTCAGTGGCTCTGTACAGGCCGGGTGTCAGTGTCTCTGTACAGACCGGATGTAAGTGAGTCTTCATAGATCTGGAGTCAGTAAGTCTGTACAGACCGGGAGTCAGTGACAATGTACAGATCGGAATCACTGAATCTGCACAGAGTGGGAGTCAGTGACTCTGTACAGACCGGTAGTCAGTGGCTCTGTAAGACTGGGAATCAGTAGCTCTGTTCAGTCCTTCAGTCAGTTACTCTGTACAGACCGGGAGTCAGTGACTTTGTACAGACGGGGAGTCAGTGACTCTCTGCAGTGTCACTGCCTTCCGGTCTCTACTGATTCACTGCCTTCCGGTCTGTACAGAGTCATTGACACCGAGAGTTCGTAACTCTGTGCAGACCTGGAATCAGTGACTCTGCACAGACCGGGAGTCAGTGATTGTACAGGCCGGGAGTCACTTTCTCTGTACAGACCGGAATCAGTGAATCGGTACAGACAGGGAGTCAGTGAAACTGTGCAGACCGGGAGTCACTTTCTCTGTACAGACCGGAATCAGTGAATCGGTACAGACAGGGAGTCAGTGAAACTGTGCAGACCGGGAGTCAGTGACTTTGGACAGACGGGGTGTCAGTGACTCTCAGCAGAGTCACTGCCTTCCGGTCTGTACAGAGTCACTGACACCGAGAGCTCGCGACTCTGCACAGACCGGAATCAGTGACTCTGCACAGGCAGGGAGTCAGTGACTGTACAGACCTGGCGTCAGAGGCTCTGCACAGCATCACTGACTCCCGGTCGTACAGCGTCACTGATTCCCGGTGAGACAGAGTGACTAACACTCGGTCTGTTCAGAGTTACTGACTCCCGGTCTGTAAAGACTCACTGACTCCCGGTCTGTACAGAGTCACTGACTCCCGGTCTGTACAGAGTCACTGACTTCCGGTCTGCACAGAGTCACCGACTTCAAGTCCGTACAGAATCACCGTCTCCCGGTCTGCACAGAGCCATTGAATCCCGGTCTGTACAGATTCAGTGACTCTCGGAATGTACAGATTTACTGACTCCCCGTCTGTACAAAGTCACTGACTTCCGGTCTGTCCAGAGTCACTGACACCCGATCTGAACAGAGTCACTGACTCCAGGTCTGCACAGTTTCACTGACTCACTGTCTGTACAGAGTCACTGATTCCGGTCGGTACAGAATCACTGACTCCCGCTCTGTAAAGAGTCGCTGACTCCAGGTCTGTACAGCGTAATTGACTCCCGGTCTGTGCAGAGTCACTGACTCCAGGTCTGTACAGCATCACTGACTCCCCTACTGTACAGTGTCACTGACTCCCGGTCTGTACAGACTCACAGACTCCGGGTCTGTACGAAGTCTGTACAGAGTTACTGACTCCCGGTCTCACAGAGCCACTGACTCCCGCTCTCTACAGAGTCACTGACACCCGATCTGTGGAGAGCCACTGACTCCAGGTCTGCACAGGTTCGCTGACACACGGTCTGAAAAGAGTCACTAATTCCGGTCCATTCAGAGTCACGGACTCCCGGCCTGGAGAGATTCACTGACTCCCTGTCTGCGCAGATTCACTGATTCCGGTCTGCACAGAGTCACTGACTGCAGGACCGCACAGAGTTACTGATTCCCGGTCTTACAGAGCCACTGACTCCAGTTCTGTACAGCATCACTGACTCCCGGTTGGACAGAGTCACTAACACTCGGTCTGTTCAGAGTTACTGACTCCCGGTCTGTAAATACTCACTGACTCCCGGTCTGTACAGAGTCACTGAAGTCCGGTCTATGCAGAATCACCGACTCCCGGTCTGCACAGAGCGATTGAATCCCGGTCTGCACAGGGACACTGACTCCAGGTCTGTACAGAGTCACTGACACCGAGAGTTCGCGACTCTGTGCAGACCGGAATCAGTGACTCTGTACAGACAGGGAGTCCGTGACTCTGAATGGACCGGAATTAGTGACTCTTTTCAGACCGTGTGTCAGTGAACCTGTGCAGACCTTGATTCAGTGGCTCTCCACAGATCGGGTGTCAGTGACTCTGTGCAGACCTGGAGTCAGTGTCCTTGTGCAGACCGGGATTCAATGGCTCTGTGCAGACCGGGAGACGGTGATTCTGTACGGACTTGAAGTCGGTGACTCTGTGCCGACCGGGAGTCAGTAACCATGTACAGACGGGGAATTATTGATTATGTACAGACCTGGAGTGAGCGACTCTCCACAGACCCGGAGTCAGTGACTCTTTACAGACCGGGTGCCAGTTACTCTGTCCAGACCTGGGGAAACTGAGTCTGCACAGACCTGGAGCCAGTGACGCGGTACAGACCTGGAGTCAGTGTCTCCACACAGACCGAGAGTCAGTAACTATGAACAGACCGAGAGTTACTGACTCTGTACGACCGCGAGTCAGTGACGCTGTGCGACGGGGAGTCAGTGAACCTGCAAAGACCGGGAATCAGTTACTCTGTATAGAACCGGAGTCAGTGACTCTGTACAGGCCGGGAGTGAGTGAATCTGTACGGACCGGAATCAATGATTCTGTACAGACAGGGACTCCGTGAATTTGTACAGGACGGGAGTCAGTCACTCTGTACAGACCTGGAGTTAGTTACTCTGTGTAGAACGGGAGTCAGTTACGATGTTCAGACCTGGAGCAAGTGAGTCTGTCCAGACCGGGAATCACTGACCCTGTACAGACATGGAATCAGTGACCCGGTACAGACCGAGAGTTAGTGACTTTGTACAGACAGGGAGTCAGTGGCACCGCACAGACCTGGAGTCACTGACTCTGTACAGACCGGGAGTAAGTGTCGCTGTACAGACCGGGAGTAAGTGTCGCTGTACAGACCGGGAGTAAGTGTCGCTGTACAGAGCGGGAGTAAGTGTCGCTGTACAGAGCGGGAGTCGGTGACTCTGGATAGACGGGAATCATTGATTACGTCCAGACGTGGAGTGAGCGACTCTGTCCAGACCTGGAGTCAGTGAGTCTGTACAGACCTGGAGTCAGTGAGTCTGTACAGACCTGGAGTCAGTGAGTCTGTACAGACCTGGAGTCAGTGAGTCTGTACAGAACTGGAGTCAGTGAGTCTGTACAGACCTGGAGTCAGTGAGTCTGTACAGAACTGGAGTCAGTGAGTCTGTACAGACCTGGAGTCAGTGAGTCTGTACAGAACTGGAGTCAGTGAGTCTGTACAGACCTGGAGTCAGTGAGTCTGTACAGAACTGGAGTCAGTGAGTCTGTACAGAACTGGAGTCAGTGAGTCTGTACAGACCTGGAGTCAGTGAGTCTGTACAGACCTGGAGTCAGTGACTCTGTATCGACCGGGAGTCGGTGACTCTGTGCAGAACTGGAATCAATGACTCTGTACAGACCATGAATTAGTGACTCCCGGAAGTCAGTGACACTGCATAGACCTGAAGTCAGTGACTCTGCACGGACCGGGAGTCGGTGACTCTGTGCAGACAGGGACTCAGTGAATCTGAACATGCCGAGAGTCAGTGGATCTGCACAGACCGGGTGTAAGTTTCTCTGTAGGACCGGGAGTCAGTGTCATTGCGCAGACCGGGAGTCACTGACTCTGTGCAGACGGGGAATTATTTATTATGTACAGACCTGGAGTCAGCGACTCTGTACAGACCGGGTGTCCGTAGTTCTGTAAAGATCTGGAATCAGTGAGCCTGTGCAGAGTGACCGACTTCCGGTCTGCAAAGAGTCATTGACGCCCGTTCTTTGCAGAGTCACCGAGTTCCGGTCCGTACAGAAACGCCGATTCCCGGTCTGGACAACGTCACTGATTCCCGGTCTATGCAGAGTCACTGACTCCCGGTCTGTTCAAAGTCACTAACTCCCGGTCTGTTCAAAGTCACTAACTCCCGGCCTGTACAGGGTCAATGATTCCCTGTCTGTACAGATTCACTGACTCCCGTTTTGTACAGAACCACTGACTCCAGGTCTGTGCAGAGAACCCGACTCCAGGTCTGAGCACAGTAACTGATTCCAGGTCTGTACAGAATCACTGACGCCCGGTCTGTACAGAGTCACCGAGTTCCGGTCCGTACAGAAACACCGATTCCCGGTCTGGACAACGTCACTAAATTCAGGTCTGTAAAGAATCACTGACGACCGACCTGGACAGAATCAATGTCTCCCCCCGACTGTACAGAGTCACTGTATCCAGGTCAGTACAGACTCACTGACTCTCGATCCGTACAGAATCACTGACTACCGGTCTGGACAGAGTCACTGATCCCCTCTCTGTACAGTCATTGACACCCGCTCTGTACAGAGCCACTGTCTCCCGGTCTGTGCAGAGTCACTGACACCCGGTCTGTACAGAGTCACTGACTTCCTGTCTGCACAGAATCACTGACACCCGGACTGTACAGAGCCACTGACACTCGGTCTGTGCAGAGCCACTGAATCCTGGTCTGTACAGATTCATTGACTCACTGTCTGGATAGAGGCACTGATTCCGGTCTCGACAGGGTCACTGACTCCCGGCCTGTGCAGAGTCACTGACTCCGGGTCTGAACAGAGTGGCTAACTCTCGGTCCGTTCAGAGTTACTGACTCCGGGTGTGTGAAGGCTCACTGCCTCCCGGTCTGTACAGAATCATTGCCTCCCGGACTGTGGAGTGTCACTGATTCCCGGTCGGGAAAGAGTAATTGACTTCCGGTCTGTACAGATTCACTGACTCCCGGCCTGTACAGAGCCAGTGACTCCGGTTCTATGCAGAGTCACTGACTCCCCGTTGTACAGAGTCACAAACTCCCGGCCTGTACAGAGTCACTGACTCCAGTTCTATACCGAGTAACTGACTCCAGGTCTGCACAGCGTGACTGACTCCCGTCCTGTCCATTTTCACGTGCTCCCTGTCTGTACAGAATCACTGATTCCGGTCCATACTAAGTCACTAACTCACGGCCTGTGCAGAGTCACTGACTGCGGTTCTATACAGAGTAACTGTCTCCCGGTCTGTTCAGAGTTACTGAATCTCGGTCTGTACAGAGTCACTGACTCCCGGTCTGTACAGAGTCACTGACTCCAGGTCTGTGCAGAATCACTGAATCCGGTCTGCACAGAGACAGACTACCGGTCTGCACAGAGACACTGACTCCCGGTCTGTACAAAGGCACTGACCCCAGGTCTGTACACATTCACTGACTCACGGTCAGTACAGAGCCACTGATTCTCGGTATGTTCAGATTCACGGACTCCCTGTCTATACAGAGTCACGCATTCCGGTCTGCACAGAGTCACTGACTCTCGGTCTACACAGTGTCACTGACTCCCGGTCTGTGCAGAGTCACTGATTCCAGGTCTGTACAGACTCACTGACTCACTGTTTGAAAAGAGTCAATGATTCCGGTCCATACAGAGTCACGGACTCCCAGCCAGTACAGATTCACTGACCCCCTGTCTGTACAGATTCACTGATTCCGGACTGTACAGAGACACTTCCTCCAGGCCTGTACAGTCACAGACACCCCGTCTGTACAAAGCCACTGACTCCCGGTCCGTACAGAGTAACTGACTGCAGGACTGTACAGAGTTACTGATTCCCGGTCTTGCAGAGCCACTGACGACCGGTCTGTACAGAGTCACTGACTCCCTCCCTCTGCAGAGTCAATGATTCCGATCTGTACATAGTCACTGACTCCCGGTCTGTACAGACTTACTGACTCCCGATTTCTGAAGACACACTGACATCCGGTCTGTACAGGGTCACTGACACCCGGCCTGTTCAAAGTCACTAACTCTCGGTCTGTACAGGGTCAATGATTCCCTGTCTGTACAGATTCACTGACTCCCGGTCCGTACAGAATCACAGACTCCCGTTTTGTGCAGAACCACTGCCTCCCGGTCTGTGCAGAGAACCCGACTCCAGGTCCGTGCACAGTAACTGATTCCAGGTCTGTACAGAATCACTGACGCCCGGTCTGTACAGAGTCACCGAGTTCCGGTCCGTACAGAAACACCGATTCCCGGTCTGGACAACGTCACTGAATTCAGGTCTGCAAAGAATCACTGACGACCGACCTGGACAGAATCAATGTCTCCCCGACTGTACAGACTCACTGATTCTCGGTCCGTACAGAGGCACTGACTCCAGGTCTGTACAGAGCCACTGACTCCAGTTCTATACAGAGTAACTGACTCCAGGTCTGCACAGGGTGACTGACTCCCGTCCTGTCCATATTCACGGGCTCCCTGTCTGTACAGAATCGCTGATCCCGGTCCATACAAAGTCACCAACTCCCGGCCTGTACAGAGTCACTGACTCCGGTTCTATACAGAGTTACTGTCTCCCGGTCTGCACAGAGTCCCTGAATCCCGTCAGACAGCGTCACTGACACCCGGAAGTACACAGTCAGTAACTCTCTGTCTGTTCAGAGTTACTAACTCTCGGTCTGTACAGAGTCACTGACTCCCGGTCTGCACAGAGTCGCTGAGTCCAGGTGTGCACATAAACAATAATTCCCCGTCTGCACAGAGTCATTGAATCCCGGTCTGTACAGAGTCACTGACTCCCGGTCTGTGCAGAATCACTGAATCCGGTCTGCACAGAGACACTGACTACCGGTCTGCACAGAGACACTGACTCCCGGTCTGTACAGAGGCACTGACTCCAGGTCTGTACACATTCACTGACTCACGGTCAGTACAGAGCCACTGACTCTCGGTATGTTCAGATTCACGGACTCCCTGTCTATACAGAGTCACTGATTCCGGTCTGCACAGAGTCACTGACTCTCGGTCTACACAGTGTCACTGACTCCCGGTCTGTGCAGAGTCACTGATTCCAGGTCTGTACAGACTCACTGACTCACTGTTTGGAAAGAGTCACTGATTCCGGTACATACAGAGTCACGGACTCCCGGCCTGTACAGATTCACTGACTCCCTGTCTGTACAGAATCACTGATTCCGGTCCGGACAGAGTCACTTGCTGCCGGTCTGCACAGCGTCACTGATTTCAGTTCTGTACAGAGTCACTGACTCCAGGTCGATACAGAATCAATGACTCCCGGTCTGTACAGAATCACTGACTACCGACCTGTCTAGACTCACTGACTCGTGGTGTGTACAGAGACATTTCTCTGGACTTTACCGAGACACTTACTCCCGGTCTGTACAGACTCGCTGACTCCAGGTCTGCACAGGGTCACTGACTCCCGGTTTGTACAGTGTCACTGATTTCCGGTCTGTTCAGTGTCACTTGCTCCAAGTCTGTGCAGACTCACTCACTGCAGCTCTGTAAAGAGTAACTGAAACCCGGTCTGGACAGCGTCACTGACTTCAGGTCTGTACAGAGTCAGTGACTCCAGGTCTGTGCGGTGCCACTGACTCCATGTCTGTACAAAGTCACTAACTCTCGGTCTGTACAGGATCACTGATTCCATGTCTGCACAGCGTCACTGACTCCCGGTCTGAACATCGTAACTGACTCCCGTTCTATACAGAGTAACTAACTCCAGGTCTGAACAGAGTGACTGACTTCCGTCCGGTACAAATTCACTGACTCCCTGTCTGTACAGAATCACTGACTCCCGGTCTGTACAGAGTCACTGACTCCGGTTCTATACAGAGTAACTGATTCTCGGTCTTTGCAGGTTCACTGACTCCCCGTCGCACAGCGTCACTGACTCGCGGTCGTACAGAGTCAGTAACTCTCGGTCTGTTCATGGTTACTGACTCTCGGTCTGTGCAGAGACACTGACTCCAGGTCTGTACAACGTAACTGGCTCCAGGTCTGTGCAGACTCAGTTACCCCAGGTCTGGACAGAGTAACTGGCACCCGGTCCGTAAAGAGTCAATGATTCAGATCTGTAAAGAGTCACTGACTCCAGGTCTGTGCAGATTCACTAACTCACTGTGTGTGCAGAGTCGCCGATTCCCGATCTATGAAGACTCAATGGCAACTGGTCTGCACAAAGTCACTGACTCCCGGTTCGTACAGAATCACTGACTCCCGGTCTGTACAGAGTCACTGACTCCCGGTCTGTACAGAGTCACTGACTCCCCGGACTGTAAACAGTCACTGACTTCCGGTTTGTAAAGAGTCACTGACACCCGGTCTATGAAGACTTACTGACTCCAGGTCTGTGCAGAGTCACTGACTCCAGGTCTGTACAGCATCACTGACTCCCGATCGCACAGCGTCACTGACTCCCGGTTGGACGGAGTCACTGACACTCGGTCTGTTCAGAGTTTCTGACTCCAGGTCTGTAAAGACTCACTGACTCCAGGTCTACACAGTGTCACTGACTCCCGGTCTGTCCAGATTCACTGACTTCCGGTCCGTGCAGCGAAACTGACTTCCGGTCGAAGCACTGTCACTAACTCTCGGTCTGTACAGGGTCAATGATTCCCTGTCTGTACAGGGTCAATGATTCCCTGTCTGTACAGGGTCAATGATTCCCTGTCTGTACAGGGTCAATGATTCCTTGTCTGTACAGGGTCAGTGATTCCCGGTCTGTACAGGGTCAATGATTCCCTGTCTGTACAGGGTCAATGATTCCCTGTCTGTACAGGGTCAATGATTCCCTGTCTGTACAGGGTCAATGATTCCTTGTCTGTACAGGGTCAGTGATTCCCGGTCTGGACAGACTCACTGAATCCCGGTCTGTACATCGTCACTTGCTCCAGGTCTGCACAGATTCACTGACTCCAGGTTTTGTACAGTCACTGACTCCAGGTTTGTACAGAATCAATGACTCCCCGTTTGTACCGATTCACTGACTCCCGGTCCGCACAGAATCACAGACTACCGTTCTGTACAGAACCACTGACTCCCGGTCTGTACAGAATCAGTGACTCCCTCTCTGTACAGAATCACTGACTCCCGGTCTGTACAGAATCAGTGACTCCCTCTCTGTACAGAATCACTGACTACCGACCTGTCTAGACTCACTGACTCGTGGTCTGTACAGAGACATTTCTCTGGACTTTACAGAGTCGCTAACTCCCGGTCTGTACAGACTCGCTGACTCCAGGTCTGTACAGTGTCACTGACTCCCGGTTTGTACAGTGTCACTGATTTCCGGTCTGTTCAGCGTCACTTGCTCCAAGTCTGTGCAGACTCACTGACTGCAGCTCTGTAAAGAGTAACTAAAACCCGGTCTGGACAGCGTCACTGACTCCAGGTCTGTACAGAATCAATGAGTCCCCGACTGTACAGTGTCGCTGAATCCCGGTCTGTACACAGTCACTGATTCCGGTAAGTACAGATTCACGAACTCCCGGCCTGTACAGATTCAATGACTCCTGTTCTATAGGGACTAACTGACTCCCCGTCGCAAAGCGTCACTGACTCCCGGCCGTACAGAGTCAGTAACTCTCGGTCTGTACAGAGTTGCTGACTCCAGGTCTGTACAAAATCAATAATTCCCCGTCTGTAGAGAGTCACTGAGTCCCAGTCTAGGCAGAGCCACTGATTCCCGGTCTGTACAGAGATACTGACTCAAGGTCTGCACAGGGTTACTGACTCCCCGTCTGTACAGCGTCACTGATTTCATGTCTGCACAGAATCAATGACTCCCCGTCTGTACAGAATCACTGACTACCGACTTGTACAGAGTCACTGACTCGTGGTTTGTACTGAAACACTGAGTCCTGGTCTGTACAGAGTCACCGACTCCCGGTCCGTACAGAGTCACTGACTCCCAGTGTGTACAGAATCACTGACACCCGTTCTGGACAGCGTCACTGACTGCCGGTCTGCACAGATTCAATGACTCCCCGACTGTACAGACTCACTGACTCCCGGTATGTACAGACTCACTGACTCCCGGTATGTACAGACTCACTGACTCCCGGTATGTACAGACTCGCTGACTCCCGGTATGTACAGACTCACTGACTCCCGGTCTGCATAGAGTCACTGACTCCAGGTCTGTACAGAATCGCTGACTCCCGGTCTTTACGGAGTCACTGACGCACGGTCTGTACAGAATTACTGTCTCCCGGCCTGTACAGACTCACTGACTCCGGTTCTATGCAGATTAACTGACTCCTGGTCTGTGCAGATTCACTGACCCCAGGTCTGAACAGAGTCACTGACTCCCCGTCGCACAGCTTCACTGACTCCCGGTCTTACAGATTCAGTAACTCTCGGTCTGTTCAGAGTTACTGACTCTCGGTCTGCACAGAAACACTGGCTCCAGGTCTGTACAGCGTCACTGGCTGGTCTGTACAGACTCACTGACCCCACGTCTGGACAGAGTCGTTGACTCCAAGTCTGTACATAATCAATCATTTCCCATCTGAACAGAGTCACTAACTCCCGGTCTGTACAGAGTCACTGAATCCGGTCTGTACAGACTCAGTGACTCCCGGACTGTGCAGAGCCACTGACTCCCGGTCTGTACAGAGAAACTGACTCCAGGTTTGTAGAGAGTCACTGACTCCCGGTCCAAGAGAGACACGAACAGCGGGTCTGCACAGAGCCACTGACTCTCGGTATGTTCAGATTCACTGACTCCCTGTCTGTACAGAGACACTGATTCCGGTCTGCACAGTGTCACTTACTCCCGGTCTACACAGAGTCACTGACTCCAGGTCTGTGCAGATTCACTATCTCACTGTCCGTGCAGAGTCACTGATTCCCGATCTCTGAAGACTCACTGATACCCGGTCTGTGCAGAGTCACTGACTCCAGATCTGTACAGAGTCACTGACTCCAGATCTGCGCAGATTCATTAACTCACTGTTTGTACAGAGTCACTGATTCCGGTCTGTACAGAGTCACCGACTTCCGGTCGGTACAGAATCACTGACTCCAGTTCTGTACAGAGTCGCTGACTCCAGGTCTGTACATAATCAATGATTCCGAACTGCACAGAGTCGCTGACTCCCGGCCTGTACAGAGTAATTGACTCCCGCTCTATACAGAGTCACTGACTCCAGGTCTGCACAGCATCACTGACTCCCGATCGTCCAGCGTCACTGACTCCCGGTTGGACGGAGTCACTGACACTCGGTCTGTTCAGAGTTACTGACTCCCGGTCTGTAAAGACTCACTGACTCCCGGTCTGCACAGAGCCACGAAGTCCCGGTCTGTACAGATTCACTGACTCCAGGTCTGCAGAGAGTCACTGTATCCCGCTATGCACAGAGTAACTGACTCCCGGTCTATGCAGAGTCACCGACTTCAAGTCCGTACAGAATCACCGACTCCCGGTCTGCACAGAGCGATTGAATCCCGGTCTGCACAAGGACACTGACTCCAGGTCTGTACAGAGTAATTGACTCTGCAGAGAGTCACCGACACCCCGTCTGTACAAAGTCACTGACTCCAGGTCTGTGCAGAGTCACTGACACCCGGTCTGTACAGAGGTACTGAATCCAGATCTAAGCAGATCCATTAACTCACTGTCTGTACAGAGTCACTGACTCCCACTCTGCACAGAGCCGCTGACTCCCGGCCTGTACAGAGTAATTGACTCCCGGTCTGTGCAGATTCACTGGCTCCAGTTCTGTACAGCATCACTGACTCCCGGTCGGACAGAGTCACTAACACTCGGTCTGTTCAGAGTTACTGACTCCCGGTCTGTACAGACTCACAGACTCCGGTTCTGTACGGAGTCACTGACATCCGTTCTGCACAGAGACACTGACACCCGATCTGTAGAGGACTACTGAATCCAGGTCCGCACAGGTTCACTGACTCACTGTCTGAAAAGAGTTACTGATTCCGGTCTGTACAGAGTCACTGACAGCAGGACCGCACAGAGTTACTGATTCCCGGTCAGACAGAGCCACTAATTCCGGTCTGTACAGAGTGACTGACTCCCGCTCTGTACAGAGTCGCTGACTCCAGGTCTGCACATAATCAATGATTCCGGCCTTCACAGAGTCACCGACTTCAAGTCCGTACAGAATCACCGACTCCCGGTCTGCACAGAACCAATGAATCCCGGTCCGTACAGAGACACTGAATCCAGGTCCGTACAGAGTCACGAACTCTCGGTGTCAGTGACTCTGTACAGACCGGAAGGCAGTGACTCTGCAGAGAGTCACTTACACCCCGTCTGTACAGAGCCACTGACTCCAGATCTGCGCAGATTCATTAACTCACTGTCTGTACAGAGTCACTAATTCCGGTCTGTACAGAGTCACTGACTTCCGGTCCGTACAGAGTCAGTAACTCTTGGTCTGTTCAGTGTTACTGATTCTCGGTCCGTCCAGAGACACTGACTCCAGCTCTGTGCAGCGTCACTGGATCCAGGTCTTTACAGACTCACTGTCCCCAGGTCTGGACAGAGTCACTGACTCCAGGTGTGTACAGAATCAATGACTCCCTCTCTGTTCAGAGTCAATGATTCCGATCTGTACAGAGTCAGTGACTCCCCGGCCTGTCCCGAGCCACTGACTGCAGGACTGTACAGTGTTCCTGATTCCCGGTCTTACAGAGCCACTGACTACCGGTCTGTACAGAGTCACTGACTCCCTCTCTGTTCAGAGTCAATGATTCCGATCTGTACAGAGTTAGTGACTCCCCGGCCTGTACCGAGTCACTGACTCCCGGTCTGTACAGATTAACTGAAACTCGGTCTGGAGAGAGTTTCTGACTCCCGGTCTATGAAGAATCACTGATTCCCGATCATGGAAAGAATCATTGCCTCCCGGTCTGTAGAGAGTCACTGACAGCCCGTCTGTACAAATTCACGGACTCCCGGTCTGTACAGATTCACTAACTCACTGTCTGTACAGAGTCACTGATTCCCGATCTATTAAGACTCACTGACACCTGGTCTGTACAGAGTCACTGACACCCGGTCTGTACAGTGCCACTGACTCCAGGTCTGTGCAGATTCACTGACTCACTGTCTGCACATCATCAACGATTCCGAACTGCACAGAGTCGCTGACTCCCGGCCTGTACAGAGTAATTGAATCCCGTTCGATACAGAACAACTGACTCCCGGTCTGTGCAGAGTCACTGACTCCAGGTCTGTTCCATCACTGAATCCCGGTCTTACAGCGTCACTGACTCCCGGTTGGACAGAGTCGCTAACACTCGGTCTGTTCAGTGTTACTGACTCCCGGTCGATAACGACTCACTGAGTCCCGGTCTGGACAGAATCACAGACTCCCGGTCTGCACAGAGTCACTGACTCCAGGTCTGCACAGTTGCACTGACTCACTGTCTGAACAGAGTCACTGATTCCGGTCCATACAGAGTCACGGACTCCCGGCCTGTACAGATTCACTGATTCCGCTCTGTGCAGAGTCACTGACTCCCGGTTGGACAGAGTCACTAACACTCGGTCTGTTCAGAGTTACTGACTCCCGGTCTGTAAATACTCACTGACTCCCGGTCTGTAAATACTCACTGACTCCCGGTCTGTAAAGACTCACTGACTCCAGGTGTGCACAGATTCACCGACTTCACGTCCATACAGAATCACTGACTTCCGGTCTGCACAGAGCCATTGAATCCCGGTCTGTACGGAAACACTGACTCCCTTTCTTTACAGAACCACTGACTCCGGTCTGTGCAGAGAGCCCGACTCCAGGTCTGTTCACAGCAACTGATTCCAGGTCTGGACAGAATCACCGAGTTCCGGTCTGGACAACGTCACTGAATTCAGGTCTGCACAGAGTCACTGCCGACCGACCTGGACAGAATCAAGTCTCCCCGACTGTACAGAGGCACTGAATCCCGGTGGTGCAGAGTCAGTAACTCTCGGTCTGTGCAGAGACACTGGGCCCGATTTTGGGATCGTGTTTCCAGCGGGGGGGCCCCGAAAATCCCGATCTCCGGTCACGTGACCGGATCGCGACGAAATCCCGGCCACTTCCGGGTACCGCTCTGACGTGCGGGGCTGCGCGCGCAAGCCCCGCTGGTGGGAATCCCGCAGGCAATTAAAGCCAGCGGGGTTCCACTTGAGAGTACTTACCTTGCTCGTTGTGGTCAGTTAATGAGCTGAATCAGCTGTCAAAAGAGGAAGTGTGGGATTTCACCTGCATCGCAGAGTGTTTCACACACTGGGGGAAACAGTCTCTCTCCAACCAGGCGTGTTGCAGCCAGCAGCCTGTGGCAGGTGCCAAGGTGCGCTCCACGGGGGAGAGCCCTCACCCACGCAGGAGGCCACCGCGTCACATAGGGCAACCCCTGCCCTCCACCACCCCCCGCCAAGCCAGAGGACAGACCGACACGAAACCGCAGCCCCAGTCCGAGGAACCACCCACCTACCCTGCACAACCCCTCAGACCAACACCTGCCAGTTGGGTGGTATGTGGAGACCCTCGGAGGACAAAGAGCATGACCAGCACCAGCAGCCTCGCAGTCCACGCCGTCCGCCGCAGAGACGTGGATCCCCCCAACACGGTGTTGTTGCACGCCCACCTGCACAGTAGCAGGGAGGGCTACCGCAGAGAGAGACGCGTCACAGAGGGCACTACCCTCGCCACAGGGTCCACAGACCGAGGCGAAGCTCCCCGGACCTCTCTGAGCAGCAGTTCACAGGGAGGCGCAGATTCGCTCGACATGTAGTCGTGGAGATCTGCAGGCTCTTTCATGCCGAGCTGCTCCTGGCTGGCCCCAGCACCAACTGCTTACCTGTCGCTGGCAAAGTCACCACTGCCCTCCACACCTTCTCCTCCGCATCCTTCCAGGGTGCAGCCGGCTACACCGCCGATGTCTCTCAGTCGTCTGCGCGGACGAGCCCTGCAAATACACCTGCACCTACTCTGCAGTAACACGATGGGTGGCATCAGTGGTGGGTCCTCATAGTGATACCCAGGAGCGGGCATTATTGTACACAACGGACAGGATTCGCGGAGACATGGCAGTGGTGGTGTCAATATAATGTGTGCTGTTTGTTGCTCTGAAATTCAATATGGGTAACACCCATGACAAACCCTCAGACACCCTTGTGCACCCCCTTCATGCTGACGAGACGTTTGCCTTACGCTGCCTACTGCACATATGTGATGCATGCCCTGTGGCTGCAGCACAGGTGGTGGCAGGTTGAGTGAGGCTGGCCGTGAGGGAGATGCACGAGAGGGTGAGTATGGGATGGAGCAATGAGATTGTATGAGGAGTGGGTTGCGTGTTAGTGGCAGGGTGAGTACTGGTGAGGTGAGTAGGTGGAGGTAAGATGAGGATGGGGTGTGAGTGGGTATGAAGGGTGATGTGACAGAATAGTGTTGGCGGTGCCGAAGGAGATGTGGGGTTGGGGCAGTGTTGTGGCAGAAGGAGTGTAGGGGAAAGACTTCGTGTTCTCACTGTGGCTGACCTACTGCGGTCATTGCAGCGCCTCCTGCACTGTATGCAGGTGAGCGATATGTTGGTGGCGCAGGTGACCCCCTCTGCCACCTCGAGCCAGGCCTTCTTGGTGGCAGAGGCAGACCGCTTCCTCCTTCCCGCCGGGGGGAAGATCTCTGTCCTCCCCCTCCTCCTCACCCCATCTGATGATACCTGGGGTGAGGCATCATTAAACTGGGAGCAGCCTTCCCCCTGGGCTGCTCCATGCTGCAATTTGTCCCATTGGTTGCAGCATCTGTCAGTGGAGGACTGCCCCTTTAACTAGAGAGCCTCCAGCTGACAGATCGTACTGCGCATGTGCAGCCCGACCGACGCGTAGGCCAGCAGCGTGGACCCCGGAGGAGCAGGTAATTGATTCCTATTAGTGTGTTGCCTGCTAGGATCGCGCGGGAAACCCACTAATTTCGCAGAGCGTGTTGACCACGCTCCCGGAGGACCACCCGCTGGGAACCCGCAGGCCTGCTAAATCGGGCCCATTGGGCCCGATTTTAGGGTCGGGTTACCTGCGGGTTTCCAGCGGGGGGGCCCCGAAAATCCCGATCTCCGGTCATGTGACCGGATTCGGACGAAATCCCGGCCACTTCCGGGTACCGCGCTGACGTGCGGGCCTGCGCGCGAAAGCCCCGCTGGTGGGAATCCTGCAGGCAATTAAAGCCAGCGGGGTTCCACTTGAGAGTACTTAACTTGCTTGTTGTGGTCAGTTAATGAGCTGAAGCAGCTGTCAAAAGAGGAAGTGTGGGATTTTAGGTTCAACGCAGTCAGTTTCCCACACTGGGGGAAACAGTACCCTTCAAACCAGGCGTGTTGCAGCCAGCAGCCTGTGGCAGGTGCCAAGGTGCGCTCCACGGGGGAGAGCCCTCACCCACGCAGGAGGCCACCGCGTCACATAGGGCAACCCCTGCCCTCCACCAACCCCCGCCAAGCCAGAGGACAGACCGACACGAAACCGCAGCCCCAGTCCGAGGACCCACCCACCTACCCTGCACAACCCCTCAGACCAACACCTGCCAGATGGGTGGTGCGTTGACATCGTCGGAGGACGAACAGGATGACCAGCCCCAGCAGCCTCGCAGTCCATGCCGACCGCCTCGGAGAGGTGGGGCCCCCCAACACGGTGCTGCGGCACACCCACCTGCACAGCAAGAGGGAGGGCAACCGCAGAGAGAGATGCGTCACAGGAGGCACTACCCTCCGCACAAGGTGTACAGAGCGAGGCTCAGCTTCATGGACCTCTCCGAGGAGCAGTGCATACGGAGGCTCAGAGTCAATCGCCAGGTAGTCGCCGACATCTGCAGCCTCCTTAACGACGAGCTGCTCCCTGATGGACCAAGCAGCATCTTCTTACCTGTCGCCGTCAAAGTCACCACTGCCCTCAACTTCTTCGCATCCGGTTCCTTCCAGGATGCCACCGGGGACATCACCGGGGTCTGTCAGTCCTCTGCACACAAGTGCATAAGGCAGGTCACCGATGGGTTGTTCCGCAGGGCCTCCCACTACATCAACTTCGCCATGGACGAGCGCAGCCAGATGGAGAGGACGGTTGGATTCCATGCCATGGCCGGCTTCCCACGGGTGCAGGGTGTAATCGACTGCACCCACATCGCAATACGGGCACCTCCGCATGAGCCAGGGCTGTTCATCAACAGGAAGGGGTATCACTCCATGAACGCCCAGCTCATCTGTGACCACCGCCAGAGATTCCTACACGTGTGCGCCAGATACCCCGGCAGCTGCCACGATGCCTTCGTCCTCAGGGAGTCCGCCGTCCCGCCCCTCCTGCAGGCACCCAACGCCGGCAACGGCTGGCTCCTCGGCGACAAGGGGTATCCCCTACACACGTGGCTCATGACACCTCTGAGGAACCCCATCACCGAGCCGGAGCGTCAGTACAATGACAGCCACACTGCTACCAGGTCTACAATTGAGCAGACCATAGGGCTTCTCAAGATGCGCTTCAGGTGCCTTGATCGTTCTGGGGGAGCGCTGCAATACACACCATTCAGAGTGGGACGAATCATAGTTGTCTGCTGTGCCCTGCACAACATGGCCCAACAGAGAGGGGTGCCGCTGGAGGAGGCCCCATCCACACCCGCCACCCACATTGAGGAAGGCGAGGGCGAGGAGGAGGAGGAGGAGGAGGAGGAGGAGGAGGCCGAGGAGGAGGAGGCGGAGGAGGAGGACGTGCCAGAGGATGTTGGACGACCCATGCGCCGAGCCGCGACTCACCGGGATGGTCGCCGGGCCAGGGAGGCACTCATACGTCAACGGTTCTCCGAGAGTCAGACACTGCGAGGCGCTCGCATCTCCTCACCTGCACATGCGAGCGGCCATACCAGCCCCCTCCACTGAAGAGTGCTGCCAGTAATCCTGCACCCACAGCAGTGTGCCCAATGGGTGGCAGCAGGTGTTCGCCGTCATGATGGCCTCCACGGAACGCAACTATTGCACAAGCCGCGGAAGAATGGACGAGAGGTGGCAGGAGTGGTGAGAATAGACTATTTAATATCTGGAATGTGACATTATATAAGAAACAAAGTACAAAATAATAAACACCCTGGTGTATTCCCTTTGTGATTATAAGGCCTTTGCAATTCTTCTCCGGGAACCCCTACGTGGTGCTACCCCTGTGGCTCCAGCAGAGGTAGTGGCAGGTTGCTCGTCTTCTTGCCTTGACCGGGTAGATGCTTTTGGCGGACGGCCCCTGGGTTTCGGTGCCCGTGAGGGCACCTCCACAGACTGCTCCTCCTGCACCGGGGCAGGGGCAGACTCGGCCACCTGGAGAGGAGGCACCATTGCGGGTACTGGTTGAGAGGTGGGCGAGGAGGAGGAGGCGGAGGAGGAGGACGCTCTCTCTCACCTCAGTGTTTCTCTCTGTCCCCCAGTGATTCTCTCTCTCTCTTTCTCCCCCCAGTGTCTCTCTCTCTCTCTCTCCCCCCAGTGTTTCTCCCTGTCTCCCCCAGTGTTTCTCTATATCCCTCTCTCCCTCCCCCCAGTGGTTCTCTCTCTCTCTCCCCAGTGTTTCTCTCTGCACCCCCCACAGTGTTTCTCTCTCTCTCCCCCCAGTGTTTCTCTCTCTCTCCACCCCCCAGTGTTCCTCTCTTTCTCTCCCTCCAGTGTATCTCTCACTCTCTCTCTCTCCCCCCAGTGTTTCACTCTCTCTCCCTCCAGTGTTTCTCTCTCTCTCCCCAGTGATTTTCTCTCTCTCCCCCCCCGTGTTTCACTCTCTCTCTCCCCCCAGTGTTTCTCTCTCTCTCCCCAGTGATTTTCTCTCTCTCCCCCCCGTGTTTCACTCTCTCTCTCCCCCCAGTGTTTCTCTCTCTCTCTCCCCTGTTTTTTTCTCTCTCTCTCACCCAAGTGTTTCTCTTTCTCCACAGTGTTTCTCTCTCTCCCCCCAGTGTTTCTCTCTCTCCCCCCAGTGTTTCTCTCTCTCTCCCCCAGTATTTCTCTCTCTCTCTCTCCCCACAGTGTTTCTCTCTCTCTCTCTCTCCCCTGTTTTTTTCTCTCTCTCTCACCCCAGTGTTTCTCTTTCTCCACAGTGTTTCTCTCTCTCCCCCCAGTGTTTCTCTCTCTCTCCCCCAGTATTTCTCTCTCTCTCTCTCCCCACATTGTTTCTCTCTCTCTCCCCCAGTGTTTCTCTCTCACTCCACCCCCCAGTGTTTCTCATTCTCTCTCCCCAGTGTTTCTCTCTCCCCCTAGTGTTTCTCTCTCTCCCCCCCCCACAGTGTTTCTCTCTCTCTCCCCCCAGTGTTTCTCTCTCTCTCCACCCCCCAGTGTTTCTCTCTCTCTCCCCCAGTGTTTATCATTCTCTCTCCCCAGTGTCTCTCTCTCCCCGCAGTGTTTCGCTCTCTCCAGTGTTTTTATCTCTCCCTCCAGTGTTTCTCTCTCACTCCTCCCCAGTGTTTCTCTCTCATTCCCTCCAGTGTTTCTTTCTCTCTCTCCCCACCAGTGTTTCGCTCTCTCTCCCCCCCACAGTGTTTCTCTCTCTCTCCTCACCCCAGTGTTTCTCTCTGTAACCCCCAGTGTTTCTCTCTCTCTCTCTCCCCACAGTGTTTCTCTCTCTCTCCCCCAGTGTTTCTCTCTCACTCCACCCCCCAGTGTTTCTCTCTCTCTCTCCCCCAGTGTTTCTCATTCTCTCTCCCCAGTGTTTCTCTCTCCCCCCAGTGTTTCTCTCTCTCTCCCCCCCCAGTGTTTCTCTCTCTCCCCCACTCTTTCTCTCTCTCTCTTTCTCCCCCCCAGTGTTTCTCTCTCTCTCTCTCTCTCTCCCACCAGTGTTTGTCCCTCTCACCCCCAGTGTTTCTCTCTCTCTCTCCCCCAGTGTTTCTCTCTCATTTCCCCCAGTGTTTCTCTCTCTCTCCCCCAGTGTTTCTGTCTGTCTCCCCCAGTGTTTCTCTCTCTCTCCCCCCAGTGTTTCTCTCTCTCCTCCCCCAGTGTTCCTCTCTCTCTCTCCCCCCAGTGTCTCTCTCTCTCTCTCCCCGCAGTGTTTCTCACCATCTCCCCCCAGTGTTTCTCTCTCTCTCCCCAGTGTTTCTGTCTGTCTCCCCCAGGGTTTCTCTCTCTCCCCACAATGATTCTCACTCTCTCATCCCCCCAGTGTATCCCTTTCTCACCCCAGTGTTTCTCTCTCTCTCTCTCTCCCCAGTGTTTCTCTCTCTCCCCCACTCTTCCTCTCTCTCTCTTTCTCCCCACAGTGTTGCTCTCTCTCTCTCTCTCTCCCACCAGTCTTTCTCCCTCTCACCCCCAGTGTTTCTCTCTCTCTCTCCCCCCAGTGTTTCTCTCTCGCTCTCTCTCCCCCAGTGTTTCTCTCTCTCTTCCCCCAGTGTTTCTCTCTCTCTCCCCCCACAGTGTTTCTCTCTCTCTCGCTCTCTCTCCCCAGTGTTTCTCTCTGCACCCCCCACCAGCGTTTCTCTCTCTCACCCCAGTTTCTCTCTCTCTCTCCTCCCCCAGTGTTCCTCTCTCTCTCTCCCTCCAGTGTATCTCTCACTCTCTCTCTCTACCCCCAGTGTTTCTCTCTCTCTCCCCAGTGCTTTTCTCTCCCCCCCCCGTGTTTCACTCTCTTTCTCCCCCCAGTGTTTCTTTATCTCTCCCCCCAGTATTTCTCTCTCTCTCTCTCCCCACAGTGTTTCTCTCTCTCTCTCTCTCCCCTGTTTTTTTCTCTCTCTCTCACCCCAGTGTTTCTCTTTCTCCACAGTGTTTCTCTCTCTCCCCACATTGTTTCTCTCTCTCTCCCTCCAGTGTTTCTCTCTCTCTCCCCAGTATTTTTCTCTCTCTCCCCCCTGTGTTTTACTCTCTCTCTCCCTCCAGTGTTTCTCTCTCTCTCCCCAGTACTTTTCTCTCTCTCCCCCCCGTGTTTCACTCTCTCTCTCCCCCCAGTGTTTCTCTCTCTCCCCCCAGTGTTTCTCTCTCTCTCCCCCCAGTATTTCTCTCTCTCTCTCTCCCCACAGTATTTCTCTCTCTCTCTCTCTCTCCCCCCTGTTTTTTTTTCTCTCTCTCTCCCCAGTGTTTCTGCTCTCCACAGTGTTTCTCGCTCTCCCCACATTGTTTCTCTCTCTCTCCCCCAGTGTTTCTCTCTCACTCCACCCCCCAGTGTTTCTCATTCTTTCTCCCCAGTGTTTCTCTCTCCCCCCAGTGTTTCTCTCTCTCCCCCCCACAGTGTTTCTCTCTCTTTCCCCCCAGTGTTTCTCTCTCTCTCCACCCCCCAGTGTTTCTCTCTCTCTCCCCCAGTGTTTATCATTCTCTCTCCCCAGTGTCTCTCTCCCCCCGACAGTGTTTCGCTCTCTCTCTCCCCCCAGTGTTTTTCTCTCTCCCTCCAGTGTTTCTCTCTCACTCCTCCCCAGTGTTTCTCTCTCATTCTGTCCAGTGTTTCTTTCTCTCTCTCCCCCAGTGTTTCTCATTCTCTCTCCCCAGTGTTTTTCTCTCTCCCCACCAGTGTTTCGCTCTCTCTCCCCCCAAGTGTTTTTCTCTCTCTCTCTCCCCACAGTGTTTCTCTCTCTCTCCCCCAGTGTTTCTCTCTCACTCCACCCCCCAGTGTTTCTCTCTCTCTCTCCCCCAGTGTTTATCATTCTCTCTCCCCAGTGTTTCTCTCTCCCCCCAGTGTTTCTCTCTCTCCCCCCCCAGTGTTTCTCTCCCTCTCCCCCCAGTGTTTCTCTCTCTCTCCACCCCCCAGTGTTTCGCTCTCTCTCTCCCCCCAGTGTTTCTCTCTCTCCCTCCAGTGTTTCTCTCTTACTCCTCCCCAGTGTTTCTCTCGCATTCCCTCCAGTGTTTCTTTCTCTCTCTCCCCCAGTGTTTCTCATTCTCTCTCCCCAGTGTTTCTCTCTCTCCCCACCAGTGTTTCGCTCTCTCTCCCCCCAGTGTTTCTCCCTCTCTCTCCCCCCGACAGTATTTCTCTCTCACTCTCTCCCCACAGTGTTTCTCTCTCTAACCCTCAGTGTTTATCTCTCTCTCTCCCCCCCAGTTTTTCTCTCTCTACCTCCCCCCAGTGTTTCTCTGATCTATTTCTCTCTCACACCAGTGTCTCTCTCTCTCTCTGCCCAGTGTTTCTCACTCTCTCTCCTCCCCCAGTGTTTCTCTCTTTCTCTCTCACCAGTGTTTCTCTCTCCCCCCAGTATTTCTCTCTCTCTCTCTCTCTCTCTCCCCACAGTGTTTCTATCTCTCTCTCCCCCCTGTTTTTTTCTCTCTCTCTCTCCCCAGTGTTTCTCTCTCTCCCCCCAGTGTTTCTCTCTCTCCCCCAGTGTTTCTCTCTCTCTCCCCCCCCCGTCAGTGTTTCTCTCTCTCTCCCCCCAGTGTTTCTCTCTCTCTCCCCCCCCCCCGTCAGTGTTTCTCTCTCTCTCCACCCCCAGTGTTTCTCTCTCTCTCCCCCCCCCCCCGTCAGTGTTTCTCTCTCTCTCCCCCCAGTGTTTCTCTCTCTCTCCTCCCCCAGTGTTTCTCATTCTCTCTCACCAGTGTTTCTCTCTCTCTCCCCCCAGTATTTCTCTCTCTCTCTCTCTCCCCACAGTGTTTCTATCTCTCTCTCCCCCCTGTTTTTTTCTCTCTCTCTCTCCCCAGTGTTTCTCTCTCTCCCCCCAGTGTTTCTCTCTCTCTCCCCCCCCCCCCCCGTCAGTGTTTCTCTCTCTCTCCCCCCAGTGTTTCTCTCTCTCTCCACCCCCAGTGTTTCGCTCTCTCTCTCCCTCGAGTTTTTCTCTCTCACTCCCCCCCAGTGTTTCTCTCTCATTCCCCCCAGTGTTTCTCTCTCTCTCTCCCCCAGTGTTTCTCTCTCTCTCCCCCCCCCCGTCAGTGTTTCTCTCTCACTCCCCCCCAGTGTTTCTCCCTCCACCCAGTGTTTCTCTCTCTCTCTCCAGAGCGTTTCTCTCACTCCCCACCCTCAGTGTTTCTCTCTCATTCCTCCGGCCCAGTGTTTCTCTCTCTCTCCCCCCAGTGTTTCTCTCTCTCTCCCCCCAGTGTTTATCATTCTCTCTCCCCAGTGTATCTCTCTCCCCGCAGTGTTTCGCTCTCTCTCTCCCCCCCCAGTGTTTTTATCTCTCCCTCCAGTGTTTCTCTCTCACTCCTCCCCAGTGTTTCTCTCTCATTCCCTCCAGTGTTTCTTTCTCTCTCTCCCCACCAGTGTTTCGCTCTCTCTCCCCCCAGTGTTTCTCCCTCTCTCTCCCCCCCACAGTGTTTCTCTCTCTCCTCACCCCAGTGTTTCTCTCTCTAACCCCCAGTGTTTATCTCTCTCTCTCTCCCCACAGTGTTTCTCTCTCTCTCCCCCAGTGTTTCTCTCTCACTCCACCCCTCAGTGTTTCTCTCTCTCTCTCCCCAGTGTTTCTCTCTCCCCCCAGTGTTTCTCATTCTCTCTCCCCAGTGTTTCTCTCTCCCCCCAGTGTTTCTCTCTCTCTCCCCCCCCCAGTGTTTCTCTCTATCTCCCCCCAGTGTTTCTCTCTCTCTCCACCCCCCAGTGTTTCTCTCTCTCTCTCTCCCCCAGTGTTTATCATTCTCTCTCCCCAGTGTCTCTCTCTACCCGCAGTGTTTCTCTCTCTCTCCCCCCAATGTTACTCTCTCTCCCTCCAGTGTTTCTCTCTCACTCCTCCCCAGTGTTTCTCTCGCATTCCCTCCAGTGTTTCTTTCTCTCTCTCCCCCAGTGTTTCTCATTCTCTCTCCCCAGTGTTTCGCTCTCTCTCCTCCCAGTGTTTCTCCCTCTCTCTCCCCCCGACAGTGTTTCTCTCTCTCTCCTCACCCCAGTGTTTCTCATTCTCTCTCCCCAGTGTTTATCTCTCTCTCTCCCCCCAGTTTTTCTCTCCCGACCTCCCCCCAGTGTTTCTCTCTCTCTTTCTCCCCCTAGTCTTTCTCTAATCTATCTCTCTCTCACACCAGTGTTTTTCTCTCTCTCCCCCCCCCGCAGTGTTTCTCTCTCTCTATCCCTCCAGTGTTTCTCTCTCTCTCTCCTCACCCAGTGTTTCTCTCTTTCTCTCTCCACAGTATTTCTCTCTCTCCCTCTCTCCTCCCCCAGTGTTTCTCTCACTCTCCCCCCCAGTGTTTCTCTCTCTCCCCCCAGTGTTTCTCTCTCTCTCCACCCCCCAGTGTTTCTCTCTATCTCCCCCCAGTGTTTCTCTCTCCACCCCCCAGTGTTTCTCCCTCTCTCTCCCCCCAGTGTTTCTCTCTCTCTCTCCCCCCCCCCCGCAGTGTTTCTCTCTCTCTATCCCTCCAGTGTTTCTCTCTCTCTCTCCTCCCCCAGTGTTTCTCTCTTTCTCTCTCCACTGTATTTCTCTCTCTCCCTCTCTCCTCCCCCAGTGTTTCTCTCTCTCTCTCCCCCCAGTGTTTCTCTCTCTCTCGCTCTCTCTCCCCAGTGTTTCTCTCTCTCTCGCTCTCTCTCCCCAGTGTTTCTCTCTGCCCCCCCCCAGTATTTCTCTCTCTCACCCCAGTTTCTCTCTCTCTCTCCTCCCGCCAGTGTTTCTCTCACTCTCCCCAGTGCTTTTCTCTCTCTCCCTCCCGTGTTTCGCTCTCTCTCTCCCCACAGTGTTTCTCTCTCTCTCCCCCAGTGTTTCTCTCTCACTCCACCCCCCAGTGTTTCTCTCTCTCTCTCCCCCAGTGTTTCTCATTCTCTCTCCCCAGTGTTTCTCTCTCCCCCCAGTGTTTCTCTCTCTCCCCCCCCAGTGTTTCTCTCCCTCTCCCCCCAGTGTTTCTCTCTCTCTCCACCCCCCAGTGTTTCTCTCTCTCTCCCCCCCAGTGTTTATCATTCTCTCTCCCCAGTGTTTCTCTCTCCCCCCAGTGTTTCTCTCTCTCCCCCCCCAGTGTTTCTCTCCCTCTCCCCCCAGTGTTTCTCTCTCTCTCCACCCCCCAGTGTTTCGCTCTCTCTCTCCCCCCAGTGTTTCTCTCTCTCCCTCCAGTGTTTCTCTCTCACTCCTCCCCAGTGTTTCTCTCGCATTCCCTCCAGTGTTTCTCATTCTCTCTCCCCAGTGTTTCTCTCCCCACCAGTGTTTCGCTCTCTCTCCCCCCAGTGTTTCTCCCTCTCTCTCCCCCCGACAGTATTTCTCTCTCACTCTCTCCCCACAGTGTTTCTCTCTCGAACCCTCAGTGTTTATCTCTCTCTCTCCCCCCCAGTTTTTCTCTCTCTACCTCCCCCCAGTGTTTCTCTGATCTATTTCTCTCTCACACCAGTGTCTCTCTCTCTCTCTGCCCAGTGTTTCTCACTCTCTCTCCTCCCCCAGTGTTTCTCTCTTTCTCTCTCACCAGTGTTTCTCTCTCCCCCCAGTATTTCTCTCTCTCTCTCTCTCTCTCTCCCCACAGTGTTTCTATCTCTCTCTCCCCCCTGTTTTTTTCGCTCTCTCTCTCCCCAGTGTTTCTCTCTCTCCCCCCAGTGTTTCTCTCTCTCCCCCAGTGTTTCTCTCTCTCTCCCCCCCCCGTCAGTGTTTCTCTCTCTCTCCCCCCAGTGTTTCTCTCTCTCTCCCCCCCCCCCCCGTCAGTGTTTCTCTCTCTCTCCCCCCAGTGTTTCTCTCTCTCTCCACCCCCAGTGTTTCTCTCTCTCTCCCCCCCCCGTCAGTGTTTCTCTCTCTCTCCCCCCAGTGTTTCTCTCTCTCTCCTCCCCCAGTGTTTCTCATTCTCTCTCACCAGTGTTTCTCTCTCTCTCCCCCCAGTATTTCTCTCTCTCTCTCTCTCCCCACAGTGTTTCTATCTCTCTCTCCCCCCTGTTTTTTTCTCTCTCTCTCTCCCCAGTGTTTCTCTCTCTCCCCCCAGTGTTTCTCTCTCTCTCCCCCCCCCCCCCTTCAGTGTTTCTCTCTCTCTCCCCCCAGTGTTTCTCTCTCTCTCCACCCCCAGTGTTTCGCTCTCTCTCTCCCTCGAGTTTCTCTCTCTCATTCCCCCCAGTGTTTCTCTCTCTCTCTCCCCCAGTGTTTCTCTCTCTCTCCCCCCCCCCGTCAGTGTTTCTCTCTCACTCCCCCCCAGTGTTTCTCCCTCCACCCAGTGTTTCTCTCTCTCTCTCCAGAGCGTTTCTCTCACTCCCCACCCTCAGTGTTTCTCTCTCATTCCTCCGGCCCAGTGTTTCTCTCTCTCTCCCCCCAGTGTTTCTCTCTCTCTCCCCCCAGTGTTTATCATTCTCTCTCCCCAGTGTATCTCTCTCCCCGCAGTGTTTCGCTCTCTCTCTCCCCCCCCAGTGTTTTTATCTCTCCCTCCAGTGTTTCTCTCTCACTCCTCCCCAGTGTTTCTCTCTCATTCCCTCCAGTGTTTCTTTCTCTCTCTCCCCACCAGTGTTTCGCTCTCTCTCCCCCCAGTGTTTCTCCCTCTCTCTCCCCCCCACAGTGTTTCTCTCTCTCCTCACCCCAGTGTTTCTCTCTCTAACCCCCAGTGTTTATCTCTCTCTCTCTCCCCACAGTGTTTCTCTCTCTCTCCCCCAGTGTTTCTCTCTCACTCCACCCCTCAGTGTTTCTCTCTCTCTCTCCCCAGTGTTTCTCTCTCCCCCCAGTGTTTCTCATTCTCTCTCCCCAGTGTTTCTCTCTCCCCCCAGTGTTTCTCTCTCTCTCCCCCCCCAGTGTTTCTCTCTATCTCCCCCCAGTGTTTCTCTCTCTCTCCACCCCCCAGTGTTTCTCTCTCTCTCTCTCCCCCAGTGTTTATCATTCTCTCTCCCCAGTGTCTCTCTCTACCCGCAGTGTTTCTCTCTCTCTCCCCCCAATGTTACTCTCTCTCCCTCCAGTGTTTCTCTCTCACTCCTCCCCAGTGTTTCTCTCGCATTCCCTCCAGTGTTTCTTTCTCTCTCTCCCCCAGTGTTTCTCATTCTCTCTCCCCAGTGTTTCGCTCTCTCTCCCCCCAGTGTTTCTCCCTCTCTCTCCCCCCGACAGTGTTTCTCTCTCTCTCCTCACCCCAGTGTTTCTCATTCTCTCTCCCCAGTGTTTATCTCTCTCTCTCCCCCCAGTTTTTCTCTCCCGACCTCCCCCCAGTGTTTCTCTCTCTCTTTCTCCCCCTAGTCTTTCTCTAATCTATCTCTCTCTCACACCAGTGTTTTTCTCTCTCTCCCCCCCCCCGCAGTGTTTCTCTCTCTCTATCCCTCCAGTGTTTCTCTCTCTCTCTCCTCACCCAGTGTTTCTCTCTTTCTCTCTCCACAGTATTTCTCTCTCTCCCTCTCTCCTCCCCCAGTGTTTCTCTCACTCTCCCCCCCAGTGTTTCTCTCTCTCCCCCCAGTGTTTCTCTCTCTCTCCACCCCCCAGTGTTTCTCTCTATCTCCCCCCAGTGTTTCTCTCTCCACCCCCCAGTGTTTCTCCCTCTCTCTCCCCCCAGTGTTTCTCTCTCTCTCTCCCCCCCCCGCAGTGTTTCTCTCTCTCTATCCCTCCAGTGTTTCTCTCTCTCTCTCCTCCCCCAGTGTTTCTCTCTTTCTCTCTCCACTGTATTTCTCTCTCTCCCTCTCTCCTCCCCCAGTGTTTCTCTCTCTCTCTCCCCCCAGTGTTTCTCTCTCTCTCGCTCTCTCTCCCCAGTGTTTCTCTCTCTCTCGCTCTCTCTCCCCAGTGTTTCTCTCTGCCCCCCCCCAGTGTTTCTCTCTCTCACCCCAGTTTCTCTCTCTCTCTCCTCCCGCCAGTGTTTCTCTCACTCTCCCCAGTGCTTTTCTCTCTCTCCCTCCCGTGTTTCGCTCTCTCTCTCCCCCCAGTGTTTCTCTCTCTCCCCCCCAGTATTTCTCTCTCCCTCTCTCCCCACAGTGTTTCTCTCTCTCTCCTCACCCCAGTGTTTCTCTCTCTAACCCCCAGTGTTTATCTCTCTCTCTCCCCCCCAGTTTTTCTCTCTCTACCTCCCCCCAGTGTTTCTCTCTCTCTTTCTCCCCCTAGTGTTTCTCTAATCTATCTCTCTCTCACACCAGTGTTTCTCTCTCTCTCCGCCCAGTGTTTCGCTCTCTCTCTCTCCCCAGTGTTTCACTCTCTCTCTCCCCCCAGTGTCTCTCTCTCTCTCCCCCCCCCCCGCAGTGTTTCTCTCTCTCTCTCCCCCCAGTGTTTCTCTCTCTCTCCCCCCAGAATTTCTCTCTCTCTCTCTCTCCCCACAGTGTTTCTATCTCTCTCTCCCCCCTGTTTTTTTCTCTCTCTCTCTCCCCAGTGTTTCTCTCTCTCCCCCCAGTGTTTCTCTCTCTCCCCCCAGTGTTTCTCTCTCTCTCCCCCCCCCGTCAGTGTTTCTCTCTCTCTCCCCCCAGTGTTTCTCTCTCTCTCCACCCCCAGTGTTTCTCTCTCTCTCTCCCCCAGTATTTCTCATTCTCTCTCCCCAGTGTTTCTCCCTCCACCCAGTGTTTCTCTCTCTCTCTCCAGAGCGTTTCTCTCACTCCCCACCCTCAGTGTTTCTCTCTCATTCCTCCGGCCCAGTGTTTCTCTCTCTCTCCCTCCAGTATTTCTCACTCTCTCTCCCCCCAGTGTTTCTCTCTCTCTCGCCCTCTCTCCCCAGTGTTTCTCTCTGCACCCCCCACAGTGTTTCTCTCTCTCTCCCCCCAGTGTTTCTCTCTCTCTCCCCCCCCAGTGTTTCTCTCTCTCTCCCCCAGTGTTTATCATTCTCTCTCCCCAGTGTCTCTCTCTCCCCGCAGTGTTTCGCTCTCTCTCTCCCCCCCAGTGTTTTTATCTCTCCCTCCAGTGTTTCTCTCTCACTCCTCCCCAGTGTTTCTCTCTCATTCCCTCCAGTGTTTCTTTCTCTCTCTCCCCACCAGTGTTTCGCTCTCTCTCCCCCCAGTGTTTCTCTCTCACTCCACCCCCCAGTGTTTCTCTCTCTCTCTCCCCCAGTGTTTCTCATTCTCTCTCCCCCCCAGTGTTTCTCTCTATCTCCCTCCAGTGTTTCTCTCTCTCTCTCCTCCCCCAGTGTTTCTCTCTTTCTCTCTCCACTGTATTTCTCTCTCTCCCTCTCTCTCCCCCCAGTGTTTCTCTCTGCCCCTCCCCCCAGTGTTTCTCTCTCTCACCCCAGTTTCTCTCTCTCTCTCCTCACCCAGTGTTCCTCTCTCTCTCTCCCGCCAGTGTTTCTCTCACTCTCCCCAGTGCTTTTCTCTCTCTCCCTCCCGTGTTTCGCTCTCTCTCTCCCCCCAGTGTTTCTCTCTCTCCCTCCCCAGTATTTCTCTCTCCCTCTCTCCCCACAGTGTTTCTCTCTCTCTCCTCACCCCAGTGTTTCTCTCTCTAACCCCCAGTGTTTATCTCTCTCTCTCCCCCCCAGTTTTTCTCTCTCTAACTCCCCCCAGTGTTTCTCTCTCTCTTTCTCCCCCGAGTGTTTCTCTAATCTATCTCTCTCTCACACCAGTGTTTCTCTCTCTCTCCGCCCAGTGTTTCGCTCTCTCTCTCTCCCCAGTGTTTCACTCTCTCTCTCCCCCCAGTGTCTCTCTCTCTCTCCCCCCCCCCACAGTGTTTCTCTCTCTCTCTCCCCCAGTGTTTCTCATTCTCTCTCACCAGTGTTTCTCTCTCCCCCCAGTGTTTCTCTCTCTCTCCCCCCAGTATTTCTCTCTCTCTCTCTCCCCACAGTGTTTCTATCTCTCTCTCCCCCCTGTTTTTTTCTCTCTCTCTCTCCCCAGTGTTTCTCTCTCTCCCCCCAGTGTTTCTCTCTCTCTCCCCCCCCGTCAGTGTTTCTCTCTCTCTCCCCCCTGTTTTTTTCTCTCTCTCTCTCCCCAGTGTTTCTCTCTCTCCCCCCAGTGTTTCTCTCTCTCTCCACCCCCAGTGTTTCTCTCTCTCTCTCCCCCAGTTTTTATCATTCTCTCTCCCCAGTGTCTCCCTCTCCCCGCAGTGTTTCGCTCTCTCTCTCCCTCGAGTTTTTCTCTCTCACTCCCCCCCAGTGTTTCTCTCTCATTCCCCCCAGTGTTTCTCTCTCTCTCTCCCCCAGTGTTTCTCATTCTCTCTCCCCAGTGTTTCTCCCTCCACCCAGTGTTTCTCTCTCTCTCCCCCCCCCAGTGTTTCTCTCTCTCTCCCCCCAGTGTTTCTCTCTCTCTCTCTCCTCCAGTGTTTATCATTCTCTCTCCCCAGTGTCTCTCTCTCCCCCCAGTGTTTCTCTCTCTCTCCCCCCCCCAGTGTTTCTCTCTCTCTCCCCCCAGTGTTTCTCTCTCTCTCTACCCCCCAGTGTTTCTCTCTCTCTCTCTCCCCCAGTGTTTATCATTCTCTCTCCCCAGTGTCTCTCTCTACCCGCAGTGTTTCACTCTCTCTCTCCCCCCAATGTTTCTCTCTCTCCCTCCAGTGTTTCTCTCTCACTCCTCCCCAGTGTTTCACTCTCTCTCTCCCCCCAATGTTTCTCTCTCTCCCTCCAGTGTTTCTCTCTCACTCCTCCCCAGTGTTTCTCTCGCATTCCCTCCAGTGTTTCGCTCTCTCTCCCCCAGTGTTTCTCTCTCTCCCTCCAGTGTTTCTCATTCTCTCTCCCCAGTGTTTCTCTCTCTCCCCCCAGTGTTTCTCTCTCTCCCTCCAGTGTTCCTCTCTCACTCCTCCCCAGTGTTTCTCTCGCATTCCCTCCAGTGTTTCGCTCTCTCTCCCCCCCCCAATGTTTCTCTCTCTCCCTCCAGTGTTTCTCTCTCACTCCTCCCCAGTGTTTCTCTCGCATTCCCTCCAGTGTTTCTCTCTCTCTCCTCACCCCAGTGATTATCTCTCTCTCCCCCCCCCAATGTTTCTCTCTCTCCCTCCAGTGTTTCTCTCTCACTCCTCCCCAGTGTTTCTCTCTCTCTCTCTCCCCCAGTGTTTCTCTCTCTCCCCGACAGTGTTTCTCTCTCTCTCCTCACCCCAGTGATTATCTCTCTCTCTCCCCCCCCAGTTTTTCTCTCTCTACCTCCCCCCAGTGTTTCTCTCTCTCTTTCTCCCCCTAGTGTTTCTCTAATCTATCTCTCTCTCACACCAGTGTTTCTCTCTCTCTCCGCCCAGTGTTTCGCTCTCTCTCTCTCCCCAGTGTTTCACTCTCTCTCCCCCCAGTGTTTCTCTCTGTCTCTCCCCCCCCGCAGTGTTTCTCTCTCTCTATCCCTCCAGTGTTTCTCTCTCTCTCCCCCCCGCAGTGTTTCTCTCTCTCTATCCCTCCAGTGTTTCTCTCTCTCTCTCCTCCCCCAGTGTTTCTCTCTTTCTCTCTCCACAGTATTTCTCTCTCTCCCTCTCTCCTCCCCCAGTGTTTCTCTCTCTCTCTCCTCCCCCAGTGTTTCTCTCTTTCTCTCTCCACAGTATTTCTCTCTCTCCCTCTCTCTCTCCCCCAGTGTTTCTCATTCTCTCTCCCCAGTGTTTCTCTCTCCCCCCAGTGTTTCTCTCACTCTCCCCCCCCCAGTGTTTCTCTCTCTCTCCCCCCAGTGTTTCTCTCTCTCTCTCCCTCCAGTGTTTCTCTCTCTCTCCCCAGTACTTTTCTCTCTCTCCCCCCCGTGTTTCACTCTCTCTCTCCCCCCAGTGTTTCTCTCTCTCTCCCCCCAGTATTTCTCTCTCTCTCTCTCCCCCCTGTTTTTTTCTCTCTCTCTCCCCCCAGTGTTTCTGCTCTCCACAGTGTTTCTCTCTCTCCCCACATTGTTTCTCTCTCTCTCCCCCAGTGTTTCTCTCTCACTCCACCCCCCAGTGTTTCTCATTCTCTCTCCCCAGTGTTTCTCTCTCCCCCCAGTTTTTATCTCTCTCCCCCCCCCACAGTGTTTCTCTCTCTCCCCCCAGTGTTTCTCTCTCTCTCCACCCCCAGTGTTTCTCTCTCTTTCCCCCAGTGTTTATCATTCTCTCTCCCCAGTGTCTCTCTCTCCCCGCAGTGTTTTGCTCTCTCTCTCCCCCCAGTGTTTTTCTCTCCCCCTCCAGTGTTTCTCTCTCACTCCTCCCCAGTGTTTCTCTCTCATTCCCTCCAGTGTTTCTTTCTCTCTCTCCCCCAGTGTTTCTCATTCTCTCTCCCCAGTGTTTCTCTCTCTCCCCACCAGTGTTTCTCTCTCTCTCCTCACCCCAGTGTTTCTCTCTCTAACCCCGAGTGTTTATCTCTCTCTCTCTCCCCACAGTGTTTCTCTCTCTCTCCCCCAGTGTTTCTCTCTCACTCCACCCCCCAGTGTTTCTCTCTCTCTCTCCCCCAGTGTTTCTCATTCTCTCTCCCCAGTGTTTCTCTCTCCCCCCAGTGTTTCTCTCTCTCTCCCCCCCCCAGTGTTTCTCTCTCTCTCCCCCCAGTGTTTCTCTCTCTCTCCACCCCCCAGTGTTTCTCTCTCTCTCTCCCCCAGTGTTTATCATTCTCTCTCCCCAGTGTCTCTCCCCACCAGTGTTTCGCTCTCTCTCCCCCCAGTGTTTCTCCCTCTCTCTCCCCCCGACAGTGTTTCGCTCTCTCTCCCCCCGCAATGTTTCTCTCTCTCCCTCCAGTGTTTCTCTCTCACTCCTCCCCAGTGTTTCTCTCGCATTCCCTCCAGTGTTTCTTTCTCTCTCTCCCCCAGTGTTTCTCATTCTCTCTCCCCAGTGTTTCTCCCTCTCTCTCCCCCCAGTTTTTCTCTCCCTACCTCCCCCCAGTGTTTCTCTCTCTCTTTCTCCCCCTAGTGTTTCTCTCTCTCTCTCACACCAGTGTTTCTCTCTCTCTCCCCCCACCCCCGGCAGTGTTTCTCTCTCTCTCTCCACCCCCCAGTGTTTCTCTCTCTCTCCCCCAGTGTTTATCATTCTCTCTCCCCAGTGTCTCTCTCTGCCCGCAGTGTTTCGCTCTCTCTCTCCCCCCAGTGTTTTTCTCTCTCCCTCAAGTGTTTCTCTCTCTCCCCACCAGTGTTTCGCTCTCTCCCCCCAGTGTTTCTCCCTCTCTCTCCCCCCCCACAGTGTTTCTCTCTCTCTCCTCACCCCAGTGTTTCTCTCTCTAACCCCCAGTGTTTATCTCTCTCTCTCTCCCCACAGTGTTTCTCTCTCTCTCCCCCAGTGTTTCTCTCTCACTCCACCCCCCATTGTTTCTCTCTCTCTCTCCCCCAGTGTTTCTCATTCTCTCTCCCCAGTGTTTCTCTCTCCCCCCAGTGTTTCTCTCTCTCTCCCCCCACAGTGTTTCTCTCTCTCTCCACCCCCCAGTGTTTCTCTCTGTCTCTCCCCCAGTGTTTATCATTCTCTCTCCCCAGTGTCTCTCTCTACCCGCAGTGTTTCGCTCTCTCTCCCCCCCCAATGTTTCTCTCTCTCCCTCCAGTGTTTCTTTCTCTCTCTCCCCCAGTGTTTCTCATTCTCTCTCCCCAGTGTTTCTCTCTATCTCCCCCCAGTGTTTCTCTCTCTCTCCACCCCCCAGTGTTTCTCCCTCTCTCTCCCCCCAGTGTTTCTCTCTCTCTCTCCCCCCCCCGCAGTGTTTCTCTCTCTCTCTATCCCTCCAGTGTTTCTCTCTCTCTCTCCTCCCCCAGTGTTTCCCTCTTTCTCTCTCCACTGTATTTCTCTCTCTCCCTCTCTCCTCCCCCAGTGTTTCTCTCTCTCTCTCCCCCCAGTGTTTCTCTCTCTCTCGCTCTCTCTCCCCAGTGTTTCTCTCTGCCCCCCCCCCAGTGTTTCTCTCTCTCACCCCAGTTTCTCTCTCTCTCTCCTCACCCAGTGTTCCTCTCTCTCTCTCTCGCCAGTGTTTCTCTCACTCTCCCCAGTGCTTTTCTCTCTCTCCCTCCCGTGTTTCGCTCTCTCTCTCCCCCCAGTGTTTCTCTCTCTCCCTCCCCAGTATTTCTCTCTCCCTCTCTCCCCACAGTGTTTCTCTCTCTCTCCTCACCCCAGTGTTTCTCTCTCTAACTCCCCCCAGTGTTTCTCTCTCTCTTTCTCCCCCGAGTGTTTCTCTAATCTATCTCTCTCTCACACCAGTGTTTCTCTCTCTCTCCGCCCAGTGTTTCGCTCTCTCTCTCTCCCCAGTGTTTCACTCTCTCTCCCCCCAGTGTTTCTCTCTGTCTCTCCCCCCCCCCCGCAGTGTTTCTCTCTCTCTATCCCTCCAGTGTTTCTCTCTCTCTCTCCTCCCCCAGTGTTTCTCTCTTTCTCTCTCCACAGTATTTCTCTCTCTCCCTCTCTCCTCCCCCAGTGTTTCTCTCACTCTCCCCCCCCCAGTGTTTCTCTCTCTCTCCCCCCAGTGTTTCTCTCTCTCTCTCCCCCCAGTGTTTCTCTCTCTCTCTCCCTCCAGTGTTTCTCTCTCTCTCCCCAGTACTTTTCTCTCTCTCCCCCCCGTGTTTCACTCTCTCTCTCCCCCCAGTGTTTCTCTCTCTCCCCCCAGTGTTTCTCTCTCTCTCCCCCCAGTATTTCTCTCTCTCTCTCTCTCCCCCCTGTTTTTTTCTCTCTCTCTCCCCCCAGTGTTTCTGCTCTCCACATTGTTTCCCTCTCTCTCCCCCAGTGTTTCTCTCTCACTCCACCCCCCAGTGTTTCTCATTCTCTCTCCCCAGTGTTTCTCTCTCCCCCCAGTTTTTCTCTCTCTCCCCCCCCCCCCCACAGTGTTTCTCTCTCTCTCTTTCCCCCAGTGTTTCTCTCTCTCTCCACCCCCAGTGTTTCTCTCTCTTTCCCCCAGTGTTTATCATTCTCTCTCCCCAGTGTCTCTCTCTCCCCGCAGTGTTTTGCTCTCTCTCTCCCCCCAGTGTTTTTCTCTCCACCTCCAGTGTTTCTCTCTCACTCCTCCCCAGTGTTTCTCTCTCATTCCCTCCAGTGTTTCTTTCTCTCTCTCCCCCAGTGTTTCTCATTCTCTCTCCCCACAGTGTTTATCTCTCTCTCTCCCCACAGTGTTTCTCTCTCTCTCCCCCAGTGTTTCTCTCTCACTCCACCCCCCAGTGTTTCTCTCTCTCTCTCCCCCAGTGTTTCTCATTCTCTCTCCCCAGTGTTTCTCTCTCCCCCCAGTGTTACTCTCTCTCTCCCCCCCCCCAGTGTTTCTCTCTCTCTCTCCCCAGTGTTTCTCTCTCCCCCTAGTGTTTCTCTCTCTCTCCACCCCCCAGTGTTTCTCTCTCTCTCTCCCCCAGTGTTTATCATTCTCTCTCCCCAGTGTCTCTCCCCACCAGTGTTTCGCTCTCTCTCCCCCCAGTGTTTCTCCCTCTCTCTCCCCCCGACAGTGTTTCTCTCTCTCTCCTCACCCCAGTGTTTCTCTCTCTAACCCCCAGTGTTTATCACTCTCTCTCCCCCCAGTTTTTCTCTCCCTACCTCCCCCCAGTGTTTCTCTCTCTCTCTCTCCCCCCAGTGTTTCTCCCTCTCTCTCCCCCCGACAGTGTTTCTCTCTCTCTCTCCCCCCCCGCAGTGTTTCTCTCTCTCTCTCCCCCAGTGTTTCTCATTCTCTCTCCCCAGTGTTTCTCTCTCCCCCCAGTGTTTCTCTCACTCTCCAACCCCCAGTGTTTCTCCCTCTCTCTCCCCCCAGTGTTTCTCTCTCTCTCCCCCCCGCAGTGTTTCTCTCTCTCTATCCCTCCAGTGTTTCTCTCTCTCTCTCCTCCCCCAGTGTTTCTCTCTTTCTCTCTCCACAGTATTTCTCTCTCTCCCTGTCTCCTCCCCCAGTGTTTCTCTCTCTCTCTCCCCCCAGTGTTTCTCTCTCTCTCGCTCTCTCTCCCCAGTGTTTCTCTCTGCCCCCCCCAGTGTTTCTCTCTCTCACCCCAGTTTCTCTCTCTCTCTCCCCCCCCGTGTTTCGCTCTCTCTCTCCCCCCAGTGTTTCTCTCTCTCCCCCCAGTGTTTCTCTCTCTCTCCCCCCAGTGTTTCTCTCTCTCTCCTCACCCCAGTGTTTCTCTCTCTAACCCCCAGTGTTTCTCTCTCTCTCCCCCCAGTGTTTCTCTCTCTCTTTCTCCCCCCAGTGTTTCTCTCTCTCTCTCTCCCCCAGTGTTTCTCTCTCTCTCTCCTCCCCCAGTGTTTCTCTCTTTCTCTCTCCACAGTATTTCTCTCTCTCCCTCTCTCCTCCCCCATTGTTTCTCTCTCTCTCTCTCCCCCAGTGTTTCTCATTCACTCTCCCCAGTGTTTCTCTCTCCCCTCAGTGTTTCTCTCTCTCTCCTCCAGTGTTTATCATTCTCTCTCCCCACTGTATCTCTCTCCCCGCAGTGTTTCGCTCTCTCTCCTCACCCCAGTGTTTCTCTCTCTAACCCCTAGTGTTTATCTCTCTCTCTCTCCCCACAGTGTTTCTCTCTCTCTCCCCACAGTGTTTCTCTCTCTCTCCCCCAGTGTTTCTCTCTCACTCCACCCCCCAGTGTTTCTCTCTCTCTCTCCCCCAGTGTTTCTCATTCTCTCTCCCCAGTGTTTCTCTCTCCCCCCAGTGTCTCTCTCTCTCCCCCCCCCCCAGTGTTTCTCTCTCTCTCCCCCCAGTGTTTCTCTCTCTCTCCCCCCAGTGTTTCTCTCTCTCTCCACCCCCCAGTGTTTCTCTCTCTCTCTCCCCCGGTGTTTATCATTCTGTCTCCCCAGTGTCTCTCTCTACCCGCAGTGTTTCGCTCTCTCTCCCCCCCCAATGTTTCTCTCTCTCCCTCCAGTGTTTCTCTCTCACTCCTCCCCAGTGTTTCTCTCGCATTCCCTCCAGTGTTTCTTTCTCTCTCTCCCCCAGTGTTTCTCATTCTCTCTCCCCAGTGTTTCTCTCTCCCCCCGACAGTGTTTCTCTCTCTCTCCTCACCCCAGTGATTATCTCTCTCTCTCCCCCCCCAGTTTTTCTCTCTCTACCTCCCCCCAGTGTTTCTCTCTCTCTTTCTCCCCCTAGTGTTTCTCTAATCTATCTCTCTCTCACACCAGTGTTTCTCTCTCTCTATCCCTCCAGTGTTTCTCTCTCTCTCTCCTCCCCCAGTGTTTCTCTCTTTCTCTCTCCACAGTATTTCTCTCTCTCCCTCTCTCCTCCCCCAGTGTTTCTCTCTCTCTCTCCCCCAGTGTTTCTCATTCTCTCTCCCCAGTGTTTCTCTCTCCCCCCAGTGTTTCTCACTCTCCCCCCCCCCCCAGTGTTTCTCTCTCTCTCCCCCCAGTGTTTCTCTCTCTCTCTCCCTCCAGTGTTTCTCTCTCTCTCCCCAGTACTTTTCTCTCTCTCCCCCCCGTGTTTCACTCTCTCTCTCCCCCCAGTGTTTCTCTCTCTCTCCCCCCAGTATTTCTCTCTCTCTCTCTCCCCCCTGTTTTTTTCTCTCTCTCTCCCCCCAGTGTTTCTGCTCTCCACAGTGTTTCTCTCTCTCCCCACATTGTTTCTCTCTCTCTCCCCCAGTGTTTCTCTCCCACTCCACCCCCCAGTGTTTCTCATTCTCTCTCCCCAGTGTTTCTCTCTCCCCCCAGTTTTTCTCTCTCCCCCCCCCCACAGTGTTTCTCTCTCTCCCCCCAGTGTTTCTCTCTCTCTCCACCCCCAGTGTTTCTCTCTCTTTCCCCCAGTGTTTATCATTCTCTCTCCCCAGTGTCTCTCTCTCCCCGCAGTGTTTTGCTCTCTCTCTCCCCCCAGTGTTTTTCTCTCCCCCTCCAGTGTTTCTCTCTCACTCCTCCCCAGTGTTTCTCTCTCATTCCCTCCAGTGTTTCTTTCTCTCTCTCCTCCAGTGTTTCTCATTCTCTCTCCCCAGTGTTTCTCTCTCTCCCCACCAGTGTTTCTCTCTCTCTCCTCACCCCAGTGTTTCTCTCTCTAACCCCCAGTGTTTATCTCTCTCTCTCTCCCCACAGTTTTTCTCTCTCTCTCCCCCAGTGTTTCTCTCTCACTCCACCCCCCAGTGTTTCTCTCTCTCTCTCCCCCAGTGTTTTCATTCTCTCTCCCCAGTGTTTCTCTCTCCCCCCAGTGTTTCTCTCTCTCTCCCCCCCCCCCAGTGTTTCTCTCTCTCTCCCCCCAGTGTTTCTCTCTCTCTCCACCCCCCAGTGTTTCTCTCTCTCTCCACCCCCCAGTGTTTCTCTCTCTCTCTCCCCCAGTGTTTATCATTCTCTCTCCCCAGTGTCTCTCCCCACCAGTGTTTCGCTCTCTCTCCCCCCAGTGTTTCTCCCTCTCTCTCCCCCCGACAGTGTTTCGCTCTCTCTCCCCCCCCCAATGTTTCTCTCTCTCCCTCCAGTGTTTCTCTCTCACTCCTCCCCAGTGTTTCTCTCGCATTCCCTCCAGTGTTTCTTTCTCTCTCTCCCCCAGTGTTTCTCATTCTCTCTCCCCAGTGTTTCTCTCTCTCCCCACCAGTGTTTCTCCCTCTCTCTCCCCCCAGTTTTTCTCTCCCTACCTCCCCCCAGTGTTTCTCTCTCTCTTTCTCCCCCTAGTGTTTCTCTCTCTCTCTCACACCAGTGTTTCTCTCTCTCTCCCCCCACCCCCGGCAGTGTTTCTCTCTCTCTCTCCACCCCCCAGTGTTTCTCTCTCTCTCCCCCAGTGTTTATCATTCTCTCTCCCCAGTGTCTCTCTCTCCCCGCAGTGTTTCGCTCTCTCTCTCCCCCCAGTGTTTCTCTCTCTCCCCACCAGTGTTTCGCTCTCTCCCCCAGAGTTTCTCCCTCTCTCTCCCCCCCACAGTGTTTCTCTCTCTCTCCTCACCCCAGTGTTTCTCTCTCTAACCCCCAGTGTTTATCTCTCTCTCTCTCCCCACAGTGTTTCTCTCTCTCTCCCCCAGTGTTTCTCTCTCACTCCACCCCCCATTGTTTCTCTCTCTCTCTCCCCCAGTGTTTCTCATTCTCTCTCCCCAGTGTTTCTCTCTCCCCCCAGTGTTTCTCTCTCTCTCCCCCCCAGTGTTTCTCTCTCTCTCCACCCCCCAGTGTTTCTCTCTGTCTCTCCCCCAGTGTTTATCATTCTCTCTCCCCAGTGTCTCTCTCTACCCGCAGTGTTTCGCTCTCTCTCCCCCCCCAATGTTTCTCTCTCTCCCTCCAGTGTTTCTCTCACTCTCCCCCCCCAGTGTTTCTCTCTATCTCCCCCCAGTGTTTCTCTCTCTCTCCACCCCCCAGTGTTTCTCCCTCTCTCTCCCCCAGTGTTTCTCTCTGCACCCCCCCCCCAGTGTTTCTCTCTCGCTCTCCCCCCAGTGTTTCTCTCTGCACCCCCCCCCCCAGTGTTTCTCTCTCTCACCCCAGTTTCTCTCTCTCTCTCCTCCCCCAGTGTTCCACTCTCTCTCTCCCGCCAGTGTTTCTCTCACTCTCCCCAGTGCTTTTCTCTCTCTCCCCCCCCCGTGTTTCGCTCTCTCTCTCCCCCCAGTGTTTCTCTCTCCCTCTCTCCCCACAGTGTTTCTCTCTCTCTCCCCCCCTTTTTATTTCTCTCTCCCCCCCCCCCCAGTGTTTCTCTCTCTCTCTACCGGTGTTTCTCATTCTCTCTCCCCAGTGTTCTCTCTCCACCCAGTGTTTCTCTCTCTCTCTCTCCCCCAGTGTTTCTCATTCTCTCCCCCCAGTGTTTCTCTCTCTCTCCCTCCAGTATTTCTCTCTCTCTCTCCCCCCAGTGTTTCTCTCTCTCTCGCTCTCTCTACCCAGTGTTTCTCTCTGCGCCCCCCCCCACCAGTGTTTCTCTCTCTCACCCCAGTTTCTCTCTCTCTCTCCTCCCCCAGTGTTCCTCTCTCTCTCTCCCTCCAGTGTATCTCTCACTCTCTCTCTCCCCCCAGTGTTTCACTCTCTCTCCCTCCAGTGTTTCTCTCTCTCTCCCCAGTGCTTTTCTCTCTCTCCCCCCCGTGTTTCACTCTCTCTCTCCCCCCAGTGTTTCTCTCTCTCCCCCCAGTGTTTCTCTCTCTCTCCACCCAGTATGTCTCTCTCTCTCTCTCCCCACAGTGTTTCTCTCTCCCTCTCTCTCCCCTGTTTTTTCTCTATCTCTCTCCCCAGTGTTTCTCTTTCTCCACAGTGTTTCTCTCCCTCCCCACATTGTTTCTCTCTCTCCCCCCCCAGTGTTTCTCTCTCACTCCACCCCCAGTGTTTCTCTCTCTCTCCCCCAGTGTTTCTCATTCTCTCTCCCCAGTGTTTCTCTCTCCCCCCAGTGTTTCTCTCTCTCTCCCCCCCCCCAGTGTTTCTCTCTCTCTCCCCCCAGTGTTTCACTCTCTCTCCACCCCCCAGTGTTTCTCTCTCTCTCTCCCCCAGTGTTTATCATTCTCTCCCTAGTGTCTCTCTCTACCCGCAGTGTTTCGCTCTCTCTCTCCCCCAGTGTTTGTCTCTCTCCCTCCAGTGTTTCTCTCTTACTCCTCCCCAGTGTTTCTCTCTCATTCCCTCCAGTGTTTCTTTCTCTCTCTCCCCCAGTGTTTCTCATTCTCTCTCCCCAGTGTTTCTCTCTCTCCCCACCAGTGTTTCTCTCTCTCTCTCCCCACAGTGTTTCTCTCTCTCTCCCCCAGTGTTTCTCTCTCACTCCTCCCCAGTGTTTCTCATTCTCTCTCCCCCAGTGTTTCTCTCTCTCTCTCCCCCAGTGTTTCTCATTCTCTCTCCCCAGTGTTTCTCTCTCCCCCCAGTGTTTCTCTCTCTCTCCCCCCCCAGTGTTTCTCTCTCTCTCCCCCCAGTGTTTCTCTCTCTCTCCACCCCCCAGTGTTTCTCTCTCTCTCTCCCCCAGTGTTTATCATTCTCTCTCCCCAGTGTCTCTCTCTACCCACAGTGTTTCGCTCTCTCTCTCCCCCCAGTGTTTCTCTCTCTCTCCCCCCCCAGTGTTTCTCTGTCTCTCCCCCCAGTGTTTCTCTCTCTCTCCCCCCCCAGTGTTTCGCTCTCTCTCCCCCCCCAATGTTTCTCTCTCTCCCTCCAGTGTTTCTCTCTCACTCCTCCCCAGTGTTTCTCTCCCATTCCCTCCAGTGTTTCTTTCTCTCTCTCCCCCAGTGTTTCTCTCTCTCCCCAGTGTTTCTCCCTCTCTCTCCCCCCGACAGTGTTTCTCTCTCTCTCTCCTCACCCCAGTGTTTCTCTCTCTAACCCCCAGTGTTTATCTCTCTAACCCCCAGTGTTTATCTCTCTCTCTCCCCCCAGTTTTTCTCTCTAACCCCCAGTGTTTATCTCTCTCTCTCCCCCCAGTTTTTCTCTCCCGACCTCCCCCCAGTGTTTCTCTCTCTCTTTCTCCCCCTAGTGTTTCTCTAATCTATCTCTCTCTCACACCAGTGTTTCTCTCTCTCTCTCCCCCCCGCAGTGTTTCTCTCTCTCTATCCCTCCAGTGTTTCTCTCTCTCTCTCCTCCCCCAGTGTTTCTCTCTTTCTCTCTCCACAGTATTTCTCTCTCTCCCTCTCTCCTCCCCCAGTGTTTCTCTCTCTCTCTCCCCCCAGTGTTTCTCATTCTCTCTCCCCAGTGTTTCTCTCTCCCCCCAGTGTTTCTCTCACTCTCCCCCCCCCAGTGTTTCTCTCTCACTCCCCCCAGTGTTTCTCTCTCTCTCCACCCCCCAGTGTTTCTCCCTCTCTCTCCCCCCAGTGTTTCTCTCTCTCTCTCCCCCCCCGCAGTGTTTCTCTCTCTCTATCCCACCAGTGTTTCTCTCTCTCTCTCCTCCCCTAGTGTTTCTCTCTTTCTCTCTCCACAGTATTTCTCTCTCTCCCTCTCTCCTCCCCCTGTGTTTCTCTCTCTCTCTCCCCCCAGTGTTTCTCTCTCTCTCGCTCTCTCTCCCCAGTGTTTCTCTCTGCCCCCCCCCCAGTGTTTCTCTCTCTCACCCCAGTTTCTCTCTCTCTCTCCTCACCCAGTGTTCCTCTCTCTCTCTCCCGCCAGTGTTTCTCTCACTCTCCCCAGTGCTTTCCTCTCTCTCCCTCCCGTGTTTCGCTCTCTCTCTCCCCCCAGTATTTCTCTCTCCCTCTCTCCCCACAGTGTTTCTCTCTCTCTCCCCCCAGTATTTCTCTCTCCCTCTCTCCCCACAGTGTTTCTCTCTCTCCCCCCCCCCTTTTTATTTCTCTCTCTCTCTCCCCAGTGTTTCTCTCTCTCCCCACATTGTTTCCCTCTCTCTCCCCCCCCCCAGTGTTTCTCTCTCTCTCTCCCCCAGTGTTTCTCATTCTCTCTCCCCAGTGTTTCTCTCTCCCCCCAGTGTTTCTCTTTATCTCCACCCGCAGTGTTTCTCTCTCTCTCTCTCTACCGGTGTTTCTCATTCTCTCTCCCCAGTGTTCTCTCTCCACCCAGTGTTTCTCTCTCTCTCTCTCCCCCAGTGTTTCTCATTCTCTCCCCCCAGTGTTTCTCTCTCTCTCCCTCCAGTATTTCTCTCTCTCTCTCCCCCCAGTGTTTCTCTCTCTCTCGCTCTCTCTACCCAGTGTTTCTCTCTGCGCCCCCCCCCACCAGTGTTTCTCTCTCTCACCCCAGTTTCTCTCTCTCTCTCCTCCCCCAGTGTTCCTCTCTCTCTCTCCCTCCAGTGTATCTCTCACTCTCTCTCTCCCCCCAGTGTTTCACTCTCTCTCCCTCCAGTGTTTCTCTCTCTCTCCCCAGTGCTTTTCTCTCTCTCCCCCCCGTGTTTCACTCTCTCTCTCCCCCCAGTGTTTCTCTCTCTCCCCCCAGTGTTTCTCTCTCTCTCCACCCAGTATGTCTCTCTCTCTCTCTCCCCACAGTGTTTCTCTCTCTCTCTCTCTCCCCTGTTTTTTCTCTATCTCTCTCCCCAGTGTTTCTCTTTCTCCACAGTGTTTCTCTCCCTCCCCACATTGTTTCTCTCTCTCCCCCCCCAGTGTTTCTCTCTCTCTCCCCCCCCAGTGTTTCTCTCTCTCTCCCCCCAGTGTTTCACTCTCTCTCCACCCCCCAGTGTTTCTCTCTCTCTCTCCCCCAGTGTTTATCATTCTCTCCCCAGTGTCTCTCTCTACCCGCAGTGTTTCGCTCTCTCTCTCCCCCAGTGTTTCTCTCTCTCCCTCCAGTGTTTCTCTCTTACTCCTCCCCAGTGTTTCTCTCTCATTCCCTCCAGTGTTTCTTTCTCTCTCTCCCCCAGTGTTTCTCATTCTCTCTCCCCAGTGTTTCTCTCTCTCCCCACCAGTGTTTCTCTCTCTCTCTCCCCACAGTGTTTCTCTCTCTCTCCCCCAGTGTTTCTCTCTCACTCCACCCCCCAGTGTTTCTCTCTCTCTCTCCCCCAGTGTTTCTCATTCTCTCTCCCCAGTGTTTCTCTCTCCCCCCAGTGTTTCTCTCTCTCTCCCCCCCCAGTGTTTCTCTCTCTCTCTCCCCCCAGTGTTTCTCTCTCTCTCCACCCCCCAGTGTTTCTCTCTCTCTCTCCCCCAGTGTTTATCATTCTCTCTCCCCAGTGTCTCTCTCTACCCGCAGTGTTTCGCTCTCTCTCCCCCCCCAATGTTTCTCTCTCTCCCTCCAGTGTTTCTCTCTCACTCCTCCCCAGTGTTTCTCTCCCATTCCCTCCAGTGTTTCTTTCTCTCTCTCCCCCAGTGTTTCTCTCTCTCCCCAGTGTTTCTCCCTCTCTCTCCCCCCGACAGTGTTTCTCTCTCTCTCCTCACCCCAGTGTTTCTCTCTCTAACCCCCAGTGTTTATCTCTCTAACCCCCAGTGTTTATCTCTCTCTCTCCCCCCAGTTTTTCTCTCTAACCCCCAGTGTTTATCTCTCTCTCTCCCCCCAGTTTTTCTCTCCCGACCTCCCCCCAGTGTTTCTCTCTCTCTTTCTCCCCCGAGTGTTTCTCTAATCTATCTCTCTCTCACACCAGTGTTTCTCTCTCTCTCTCCCCCCCGCAGTGTTTCTCTCTCTCTATCCCTCCAGTGTTTCTCTCTCTCTCTCCTCCCCCAGTGTTTCTCTCTTTCTCTCTCCACAGTATTTCTCTCTCTCCCTCTCTCCTCCCCCAGTGTTTCTCTCTCTCTCTCCCCCCAGTGTTTCTCTCTGCCCCCCCCCAGTGTTTCTCTCTCTCACCCCAGTTTCTCTCTCTCTCTCCTCACCCAGTGTTCCTCTCTCTCTCTCCCGCCAGTGTTTCTCTCACTCTCCCCAGTGCTTTCCTCTCTCTCCCTCCCGTGTTTCGCTCTCTCTCTCCCCCCAGTGTTTCTCTCTTTCCCCCCCAGTATTTCTCTCTCCCTCTCTCCCCACAGTGTTTCTCCCTCTCTCCTCACCCCAGTGTTTCTCTCTCTAACCCCCAGTGTTTCTCTCTCTCTCTCCTCCCCCAGTGTTTCTCTCTTTCTCTCTCCACAGTATTTCTCTCTCTCCCTCTCTCCTCCCCCAGTGTTTCTCTCTTTCTCTCTCCACAGTATTTCTCTCTCTCTCTCTCTCCCCCCAGTGTTTCTCCCTCTCTCTCCACCCAGTGTTTCTCTCTCTCTCCCCCCCCCCGCAGTGTTTCTCTCTCTCTATCCCTCCAGTGTTTCTCTCTTTCTCTCTCCACAGTATTTCTCTCTCTCCCTCTCTCCTCCCCCAGTGTTTCTCTCTCTCTCTCCCCCCAGTGTTTCTCTCTCTCTCGCTCTCTCTCCCCAGTGTTTCTCTCTGCCCCCCCCCAGTGTTTCTCTCTCTCACCCCAGTTTCTCTCTCTCTCTCCTCCCCCAGTGTTCCTCTCTCTCTCTCTCTCCCGCCAGTGTTTCTCTCACTCTCCCCAGTGCTTTTCTCTCTCTCCCCCCAGTGTTTCTCTCTCTCCCCCCAGTGTTTCTCTCTCTCTCCACCCCCCAGTGTTTCTCTCTCTCTATCCCTCCAGTGTTTCTCTCTCTCTCTCCTCCCCCAGTGTTTCTCTCTTTCTCTCTCCACAGTATTTCTCTCTCTCCCTCTCTTCTCCCCCAGTGTTTCTCTCTCTCTCTCACCCCAGTTTCTCTCTCTCTCTCCTCCCCCAGTGTTCCTCTCTCTCTCTCCCCCCCGTGTTTCGCTCTCTCTCCCCCCCCGTGTTTCGCTCTCTCTCTCCCCCCAGTGTTTCTCGCTCTCTCCTCACCCCAGTGTTTCTCTCTCTCTCTCCCCCAGTGTTTCTCATTCTCTCTCCCCAGTGTTTCTCTCCCCCCCCAGTGTTTCTCTCTCTCTCCACCCAGTTTTTCTCTCCCGACCTCCCCCCAGTGTTTCTCTCTCTCTTTCTCCCCCTAGTGTTTCTCTAATCTATCTCTCTCTCACACCAGTGTTTCTCTCTCTCTCCGCCCAGTGTTTCGCTCTCTCTCTCTCCCCAGTGTTTCACTCTCTCTCTCCCCCCAGTGTCTCTCTCTCTCTCCCCCCCCCCCGCAGTGTTTCTCTCTCTCTATTCCTCCAGTGTTTCTTTCTCTCTCTCCTCCCCAATGTTTCTCTCTTTCTCTCTCCACAGTATTTCTCTCTCTCCCTCTCTCCTCCCCCAGTATTTCTCTCTCTCTCTCCCCCAGGGTTTCTCATTCTCTCTCCCCAGTGTTTCTCTCTCCTCCCCCAGTGTTTCTCTCTTTCTCTCTCCACAGTATTTCTCTCTCTCCCTCTCTCCTCCCCCAGTGTTTCTCTCTCTCTCCTCCCCCAGTGTTTCTCTCTTTCTCTCTCCACAGTATTTCTCTCTCTCTCACTCTCCCCCCCAGTGTTTCTCTCTCTCTCCCCCCAGTGTTTCTCTCTCTCTCCACCCCCCAGTGTTTCTCCCTCTCTCTCCACCCAGTGTTTCTCTCCCTCTCTCCCCCCCCCGCAGTGTTTCTCTCTCTCTATCCCTCCAGTGTTTATCTCTCTCTCTCCTCCCCCAGTGTTTCTCTCTTTCTCTCTCCACAGTATTTCTCTCTCTCCATCTCTCCTCCCCCAGTGTTTCTCTCTCTCTATCCCCCCAGTGTTTCTCTCTCTCTCGCTCTCTCTCCCCAGTGTTTCTCTCTGCCCCCCCCCAGTGTTTCTCTCTCTCACCCCAGTTTCTCTCTCTCTCTCCTCCCCCAGTGTTCCTCTCTCTCTCTCCCGCCAGTGTTTCCCTCACTCTCTCTCTCTCTCCCCCCAGTGTTTCTCTCTCTCTCCCCAGTGCTTTTCTATCTCTCCCCCCCGTGTTTCACTCTCTCTCTCCCCCCAGTGTTTCTCTCTCTCCCCCCAGTGTTTCTCTCTCTCTCTCCCCACAATGTTTCTCTCTCTCTCTCCCCCCTGTTTTTTTCTCTCTCTCTCCCCAGTGTTTCTCTCTCTCCACAGTGTTTCTCTCCCTCCCCAATTTGTTTCTCTTTCCTCCCCCCAGTGTTTCTCTCTCTCTCCCTCCAGTATTTCTCTCTCTCTCTCCCCCCAGTGTTTCTCTCTCTCTCCCCCCAGTGTTTCTCTCCCTCCCTCCCCCAGTGTTTCTCTCTCTCTCTTTCTCCCCCCAGTGTTTCTCTATATCACTCTCTCTATCCCCCCAGTGTTTCTCTCTCTCTCCCCCCAGTGCTTCACTCTCTCTCCCCCAGGGTTTCTCTCTCTCTCCCCATAGTGTTTCTCTCTCTCCCCCCAGTGTTTCACTCCCTCTCTCTCTCTCTCCCCCCAGTGTTTCATTCTCTCCCCCAGTGTTTCTCTCTCTCTCCCCAGTGTTTCTCTCTCTCTCCTCCCCCCAGTGTTTCTCTCTCTCTCCCCCCAGTGTTTCTCTCTCTCTCTCTCCGCACAGTGTTTCTCTCTCTCTCTCTCTCCAGTGTTTCTCTCTCTCTACCCCCAGTGTTTCTCTCTCTCTCTCTCTCCAGTGTTTCTCTCTCTCTACCCCCAGTGTTTCTCTCTCTCCCTCCCCCACTGTTTCTCTCTCTCTCGTTCTCCCCCCAGTGTTTCTCTATATCACTCTCTCCCTCCCCCCAGTGTTTCTCTCTCTCTCCCCCCAGTGCTTCTCTCTCTCTCCCCACAGTGTTTCATTCTCTCCCGCAGTGTTTCTCTCTCTCTCCCTGGTTTATCTCTCTCTCCCCCCAGTCTCTCTCTCTCTCTCTCTCTACCCCCAGTGTTTCATTCTCTCCCCCTGTGTTTCTCTCTCTCTCCCCAGTGTTTCTCTCTCTCTCTCCCCGCCCCACCAGTGTTTCTCTCTCTCTCCTCCGCCCAGTGTTTCTCTCTCTCTCCCCCCAGTGTTTCTCTCTCTCTCCCCCCAGTGTTTCTCTCTCTCTCCCCCCAGTGTTTCTCATTCTCTCTCCCCAGTATCTCTCGCTCCCCGCAGTGTTTCGCTCTCTCTCTCCCCCAGTGATTCTCTCTCTCCCTCCAGTGTTTCTCTCTCACTCCCCCCCAGTGTTTCTCTCTCACTCCCCCCCAGTGTTTCTCTCTCACTCCCCCCCAGTATTTCTCTCTCTCTCTCCCCCCAGTGTTTCTCTCTCTCTCCCCCCAGTGTTTCTTTCTCTCTCTCCCCGCCCCACCAGTGTTTCTCTCTCTCTCCTCCGCCCAGTGTTTCTCTCTCTCTCCCCCCAGTGTTTCTCTCTCTCTCCCCCCAGTGTTTCTCTCTCTCTCCCCCCAGTGTTTCTCATTCTCTCTCCCCAGTATCTCTCTCTCCCCGCAGTGTTTCGCTCTCTCTCTCCCCCAGTGATTCTCTCTCTCCCTCCAGTGTTTCTCTCTCACTCCCCCCCAGTGTTTCTCTCTCACTCCCCCCCAGTGTTTCTCTCTCACTCCCCCCCAGTGTTTCTCTCTCACTCCCCCCCAGTGTTTCTCTCTCTCTCCCCCCAGTGTTTCTCTCTCTCTCCCCCCAGTGTTTCTCATTCTCTCTCCCCAGTATCTCTCTCTCCCCGCAGTGTTTCGCTCTCTCTCTCCCCCAGTGATTCTCTCTCTCCCTCCAGTGTTTCTCTCTCACTCCCCCCCAGTGTTTCTCTCTCACTCCCCCTCAGTGTTTCTCTCTCTCTCCCCCCAGTGTTTCTCTCTATCTCTTTCTCCCCATAGTGTTTCTCTCTCTCACCCCAGTGTTTCTCTCTCTCTCTCTCTCTCACTCTCCCCTCAGTGTTTCATTCTCTCTCCACAGTTTATCTCTCTCTCCCCCAAGTGTTTCATTCTCTCTCTCTCTCTCTCTACCCCCAGTGTTTCATTCTCTCGCCATTGTTTCTCTCTCTCTCCCCCCAGTGTTTCTCTCTCTCTCCCCCCAGTGCTTCTCTCTCTCTCCCCCAGGGTTTCTCTCTCTCTCCCCACAGTGTTTCATTCTCTCCCCCAGTGCTTCTCTCTCTCTCCCCCAGGGTTTCTCTCTCTCTCCCCACAGTGTTTCATTCTCTCTCCCAGTGTCTCTCTCTCTCTCTCTCTCTCTCTACCCGCAGTGTTTCATTCTCTCCCCCTGTGTTTCTCTGTCTCTCCCCAGTGTTTCTCTCTCTCTCTCCCCCCCCACCAGTGTTTCACTCTCCCTCCTCCGCCCAGTGTTCCTCCCGCTCTCCCCCCAGTGTTTCTCTCTCTCTCCCCCAGTGTTTCTCTCTCTCTCTCTCTCTCCGCACAGTGTTTCTCTCCCTCTCTCCCCCCAGTGTCTCTCTCTCTCTCTCCCCCAGTGTTTCTCTCTCTCTACCCCCAGTGTTTCTCTCTCTCTCACCTCCCCCCCCAGTGATTCTCTCTCTCCTCCAATGTTTCTCTCTCTCTCCGCCCAGTGTTTTATTCTCTCTCTCCTCCACCCAGTGTTTCTCTCTCTCTCCCCCCAGTGTTTCTCTCTCTCTCTCTCTCCGCACAGTGTTTCTTTCCCTCTCTCCGACCAGTGTTTCTCTCTCTCTCTCTCCCCAGTGCTTTTCTCTCTCTCCCCCCCGTGTTTCTCACTCTCTCTCCCCCCAGTGTTTCTCTCTCTCCTACCAGTGTTTCTCTCTCTCTCCCTCCAGTGTTTCTCTCTCTCTCTCTCCCCCAAGTGCTTCTCTCTCTCTCCCCCCAGTGTTTCTCTCTCTCTCTCTCCGCACAGTGTATCTCTCTCTCTCTCTCGCCATTGTTTCTCTCTCTCTCCCCCCAGTGTTTCTCTCTCTCCCTCCCCCAGTGTTTCTCTCTCTCTCTTTCTCCCCCCAGTGTTTCTCTGTATCAATCTCTGTCTCCCCCCAGTGTTTCTCTCTCTCTCCCCCCAGTGCTTCTCTCTCTCTCCCCCAGGGTTTCTCTCTCTCTCCCCACAGTGTTTCATTCTCTCTCCCAGTGTTTCTCTCTCTCTCTCTCTCTCTACCCCCAGTGTTTCATTCTCTCCCCCAGTGCTTCTCTCTCTCTCCCAGGGTTTCTCTCTCTCTCCCCACAGTGTTTCATTCTCTCTCCCAGTGTCTCTCTCTCTCTCTCTCTCTCTCTACCCCCAGTGTTTCATTCTCTCCCCCTGTGTTTCTCTCTCTCTCCCCAGTGTTTCTCTCTCTCTCCCCCCCACCAGTGTTTCACTCTCTCTCCTCCGCCCAGTGTTTCTCTCTCTCCCCCCAGTGTTTCTCTCTCTCTCCCCCAGTGTTTCTCTCTCTCTCTCTCTCCGCACAGTGTTTCTCTCCCTCTCTCCCCCCAGTGTCTCTCTCTCTCCCCCAGTATTTCTCTCTCCCTACCCCCAGTGTTTCTCTCTCTCTCTCCGCACAGTGTATCTCTCTCTCTCTCTCCCCAGTGTTTCTCACTCTCTACCCCCAGTGTTTCTCTCTCTCTCTCCGCACAGTGTATCTCTCTCTCTCTCTCTCGCCATTGTTTCTCTCTCTCTACCCCCAGTGTTTCTCTCTCTCCCTCCCCCAGTGTTTCTCTCTCTCTCTTTCTCCCCCCAGTGTTTCTCTATATCAATCTCTCTCTCCCCCCAGTGTTTCTCTCTCTCTCCCCCCAGTGCTTCTCTCTCTCTCCCCCAGGGTTTCTCTCTCTCTACCCCCAGTGTTTCATTCTCTCCCCCAGTGCTTCTCTCTCTCTCCCCCAGGGTTTCTCTCTCTCTCCCCACAGTGTTTCATTCTCTCTCCCAGTGTCTCTCTCTCTCTCTCTCTCTCTCTACCCCCAGTGTTTCATTCTCTCCCCCTGTGTTTCTCTCTATCTCCCCAGTGTTTCTCTCTCTCTCTCCCCCCCACCAGTGTTTCACTCTCTCTCCTCCGCCCAGTGTTTCTCTCTCTCTCCCCCCAGTGTTTCTCTCTCTCTCCCCCAGTGTTTCTCTCTCTCTCTCTCCGCACAGTGTTTCTCTCCCTCTCTCCCCCCAGTGTCTCTCTCTCGCTCTCCCCCAGTGTTTCTCTCTCTCTACCCCCAGTGTTTCTCTCTATCTCACCCCCCCCAAGTGATTCTCTCTCTCCCCCAATGTTTCTCTCACTCTCCGCCCAGTGTTTTATTCTCTCTCTCCTACACCCAGTGTTTCTCTCTCTCTCCCCCCAGTGTTTCTCTCTCTCTCCGCACAGTGTTTCTTTCCCTCTCTCCCCCCAGTGTTTCTCTCTCTCTCTCCCCAGTGCTTTTCTCTCTCTCCCCCCCGTGTTTCTCACTCTCTCTCCCCCCAGTGTTTCTCTCTCTACTACCAGTGTTTCTCTCTCTCTCCCTCCAGTGTTTCTCTCTCTCTCTCTCCCCCAAGTGCTTCTCTCTCTCTTCCCCCAGTGTTTCTCTCTCTTTCTCCCCCCCAGTGTTTCTCTCTCACTCTCTCCCCCCACTGTTTATCTCTCCCTCACCCCAGTGTTTCTCTTTCTCTCTCTCTCCCCCCAATGTTTCTCTCTATCTCCCCCCAGTGTTTCTCTCTCTCTCTCCGCACAGTGTATCTCTCCCTCTCTCTCCCCAGTGTTTCTCACTCTCTACCCCCAGTGTTTCTCTCTCTCCCTCCCCCAGTGTTTCTCTTTCTCTCTCTCTCCTCCCAGTGCTTCTCTCTCTCTCCCCCAGGGTTTCTCTCTCTCTCCCCACAGCGTTTCATTCTCTCCCCCAGTGTTTCTCTCTCTCGCCCTGGTTTATCTCTCTCTCACCCCAGTGTTTCTCTCTCTCTCTCTCTCTCTCTCTCTACCCCCAGTGTTTCATTCTCTCCCCCTGTGTTTCTCTCTCTTTCTACCCCCCAGTGTTTCTCTCTCACTCTCTCCCCCCAGTGTTTATCTCTCCCTCCCCCCTGTGTTTCTCTCTCTCTCCCCAGTGTTTCTCTCTCTCTCTCCCCCCCCCACCAGTGTTTCACTCTCTCTCCTCCGCCCAGTGTTTCTCTCTATCTCCCCCCAGTGTTTCTCTCTCTCCTACCAGTGTTTCTCTCTCTCTCCCTCCCGTGTTTCTCTCTCTCACTCTCTCCCCCCAGTGTTTATCTCTCCCTCCCCCCAGTGTTTCTCTCTCTCTCTCCCCAGTGTTTCTCACTCGCTACCCCCAGTGTTTCTCTCTCTCTCTCCGCACAGTGTATCTCTCTCTCTCTCTCTCTCGCCATTGTTTCTCTCTCTCTCTCCCCCCAGTGCTTCTCTCTCTCCCCCCCAGGGTTTCTCTCTCTCTCCCCACAGTGTTTCATTCTCTCTCCCAGTGTTTCTCTCTATCTCTCTCTCTCTCTCTCTACCCCCAGTGTTTCATTCTCTCCCCCAGTGCTTCTCTCTCTCTCCCCCAGGGTTTCTCTCTCTCTCCCCACAGTGTTTCATTCTCTCTCCCAGTGTCTCTCTCTCTCTCTCTCTACCCCCAGTGTTTCATTCTCTCCCCCTGTGTTTCTCTCTCTCTCCCCAGTGTTTCTCTCTCTCTCTCCCCCCCCACCAGTGTTTCACTCTCTCTCCTCCGCCCAGTGTTTCTCTCTCTCTCCCCCCAGTGTTTCTCTCTCTCTCCCCCAGTGTTTCTCTCTCTCTCTCTCCGCAAACTGTTTCTCTCCCTCTCTCCCCCCAGTGTCTCTCTCTCTCTCTCTCTCCCCCAGTGTTTCTCTCTCTCTACCCCCAGTGTTTCTCTCTCTCTCACCCCCCCCAGTGATTCTCTCTCTCCCCCAATGTTTCTCTCTCTCTCCGCCCAGTGTTTTATTCTCTCTCTCCTCCACCCAGTGTTTCTCTCTCTCTCCCCCCAGTGTTTCTCTCTCTCTCTCTCCGCACAGTGTTTCTTTCCCTCTCTCCCCCCAGTGTTTCTCTCTCACTCTCTCCCCCCAGTGTTTATCTCTCCCTCCCCCCAGTGTTTCTCTCTATCTCCCCCCAGTGTTTCTCTCTCTCTCTCCGCACGATGCATCTTTCTCTCTCTCTCCCCCCAGTGCTTCTCTCTCTCGCCCCCAGGGTTTCTCTCTCTCCCCACAGTGTTTCATTCTCTCCCCCAGTGTTTCTCTCTCTCTCCCTGGTTTATCTCTCTCTCACCCCAGTGTTTTTCTCTCTCTCTCTCTCTCTCTCTCTCCACCCCCAGTGTTTCATTCTCTCCCCCTGTGTTTCTCTCTCTCTCCCCAGTGTTTCTCTCTCTCTCTCCCCCCCCCACCAGTGTTTCTCTCTCTCTCCTCCGCCCAGTGTTTCTCTCTCTCTCCCCCCAGTGTTTCTCTCTCTCTCCCCCCAGTGTTTCTCTCTCTCTCTCCGCACATTGTTTCTCTCCCTCTCTCCCCCCAGTGTTTCTCTCTCTCTCTCCCCAGTGTTTCTCTCTCTCTCTCCCCCCCCCCACCAGTGTTTCTCTCTCTCCCCACCCCCCGTGTTTCACTCTCTCTCTCCCCCAGTGTTTCTCTCTCTCCCCCCAGTGTTTCTCTCTCTCTCCCCCAAGTGCTTCTCTCTCTCTTCCCCCAGTGTTTCATTCTCTCCCCCAGTGCTTCTCTCTGTCTCCCCCAGGGTTTCTCTCTCTCTCCCCACAGTGTTTCATTCTCTCTCCCAGTGTCTCTCTCTCTCTCTCTCTACCCCCAGTGTTTCATTCTCTCCCCCAGTGCTTCTCTCTCTCTCCCCCAGGGTTTCTCTCTCTCTCCCCACAGTGTTTCATTCTCTCTCCCAGTGTCTCTCTCTCTCTCTCTCTACCCCCAGTGTTTCATTCTCTCCCCCTGTGTTTCTCTCTCTCTCCCCAGTGTTTCTCTCTCTCTCGCACCCCCACCAGTGTTTCACTCTCTCTCCTCCGCCCAGTGTTTCTCTCTCTCTCCCCCCAGTGTTTCTCTCTCTCTCCCCCAGTGTTTCTCTCTCTCTCTCTCCACACAGTGTTTCTCTCTCTCTCTCTCCGCACAGTGTTTCTCTCCCTCTCTCCCCCCAGTGTCTCTCTCTCTCTCTCCCCCAGTGTTTCTCTCTCTCTACCCCCAGTGTTTCTCTCTCTCTCACCCCCCCCAGTGATTCTCTCTCTCCCCCAATGTTTCTCTCTCTCTCCGCCCAGTGTTTTATTCTCTCTCTCCTCCACCCAGTGTTTCTCTCTCTCTCCCCCCAGTGTTTCTCTCTCTCTCTCTCTCTCCGCACAGTGTTTCTTTACCTCTCTCCCCCCAGTGTTTCTCTCTCTCTCTCTCTCCCCAGTGCTTTTCTCTCTCTCCCCCCCGTGTTTCTCACTCTCACTCCCCCCAGTGTTTCTCTCTCTCCTACCAGTGTTTCTCTCTCTCTCCCGTCAGTGTTTCGCTCTCTCTCTCTCTCCCCCAAGTGCTTCTCTCTCTCTTCCCCCAGTGTTTCTCTCTCTTTCTCCCCCCCAGTGTTTCTCTCTCACTCTCTCCCCCCAGTGTTTATCTCTCCCTCCCCCCAGTGTTTCTCTCTATCTCCCCCCAGTGTTTCTCTCTCTCTCTCCGCACGGTGTATCTCTCTCTCTCTCTCCCCAGTGTTTCTCACTCTCTACCCCCAGTGTTTCTCTCTCTCCCTCCCCCAGTGTTTCTCTTTCTCTCTCTCTCCCCCCAGTGCTTCTCTCTCTCTCCCCCAGGGTTTCTCTCTCTCTCCCCACAGTGTTTCATTCTCTCCCCCAGTGCTTCTCTCTCTCTCCCTGGTTTATCTCTCTCTCACACCAGTGTTTCTCTCTCTCTCTCTCTACCCACAGTGTTTCATTCTCTCCCCCTGTGTTTCTCTCTCTCTCCCCAGTGTTTGTCTCTCTCTCTCCCCCCCCCCCACCAGTGTTTCTCTCTCTCTCTCCCCAGTGTTTCTCTCTCTCTCCCCCCCGTGATTCTCTCTCTCCCCCAATGTTTCTCTCTCTCTCCGCCCAGTGTTTTTTTCTCTCTCTCCTCCGCCCAGTGTTTCTCTCTCTCCGCCCCCCCCGTGTTTCACTCTCTCTCTCCCCCAGTGTTTCTCTCTCTCCCCCCAGTGTTTCTCTCTCTCTCCCTCCAGTGTTTCTCTCTCTCTCTCTCTCCCGCAAGTGCTTCTCTCTCTCTTCCCCCAGTGTTTCTCTCTCTTTCTCCCCCCAGTGTTTCCCTCTCACTCTCTCCCCCCAGTGTTTCTCTCTCTCTCCCTCCAGTGTTTTTCTCTCTCTCTCTCTCTCTCCCCCAAGTGCTTCTCTCTCTCTTCCCCCAGTGTTTCTCTCTCTTTCTCCCCCCAGTGTTTCTGTCTCACTCTCTCCCCCCAGTGTTTCTCTCTCTCTCCCCCCATTGTCTCTCTCTCTCTCCCCCCAGTGTTTCTCTCTCCCAACCCCCGGTGCTTATCTCTCTCACCCCCGAGTGTTTCTCTCTCTTTCTCTCCCCCCAGTGTTTCTCTTTCTCTCTCTATCCCCCCCAATGTCTCCCTCTCTCCCCCAGTGTTTCTCTCTCTCCCCGCAGTGTTTCTCTCTCTCTTCCCCCAGTGTTTCTCTCTCACTCCCCCAGTGTTTCTCTTTCTCTCTCTGTCCCTCCAGTGTGTGTCTCTCTCTATCTCCCCCCAGTGTTTCTCTCTCTCTCGCCCCCCAAGTGTTTCTCGCTCTCTCACCAGTGTTTCTCTCCCCCCCCCCAGTGTTTCTCTCTCTCTCTCCCCAGTGTTTCTCTCTCTCTACCCCCAGTGTTTCTCTCTCTCTCTCCCCCCCCAGTGATTCTCTCTCTCCCCCAATGTTTCTCTCTCTCTCCGCCCAGTGTTTTTTTCTCTCTCTCCTCCGCCCAGTGTTTCTCTCTCTCTCCCCCCAGTGTTTCACTCTCTCTCTCTCCGCACAGTGTTTCTTTCCCTCTCTCCCCACAGTGTTTCTCTCTCTCTCTCTCTCCCCAGTGCTTTTCTCTCTCTCCCCCCCGTGTTTCTCACTCTCACTCCCCCCAGTGTTTCTCTCTCTCCTACCAGTGTTTCTCTCTCTCTCCCGTCAGTGTTTCGCTCTCTCTCTCTCTCCCCCAAGTGCTTCTCTCTCTCTTCCCCCAGTGTTTCTCTCTCTTTCTCCCCCCCAGTGTTTCTCTCTCACTCTCTCCCCCCAGTGTTTATCTCTCCCTCCCCCCAGTGTTTCTCTCTATCTCCCCCCAGTGTTTCTCTCTCTCTCTCCGCACGGTGTATCTCTCTCTCTCTCTCCCCAGTGTTTCTCACTCTCTACCCCCAGTGTTTCTCTCTCTCCCTCCCCCAGTGTTTCTCTTTCTCTCTCTCTCCCCCCAGTGCTTCTCTCTCTCTCCCCCAGGGTTTCTCTCTCTCTCCCCACAGTGTTTCATTCTCTCCCCCAGTGCTTCTCTCTCTCTCCCTGGTTTATCTCTCTCTCACACCAGTGTTTCTCTCTCTCTCTCTCTACCCACAGTGTTTCATTCTCTCCCCCTGTGTTTCTCTCTCTCTCCCCAGTGTTTGTCTCTCTCTCTCCCCCCCCCCACCAGTGTTTCTCTCTCTCTCTCCCCAGTGTTTCTCTCTCTCTCCCCCCCGTGATTCTCTCTCTCCCCCAATGTTTCTCTCTCTCTCCGCCCAGTGTTTTTTTCTCTCTCTCCTCCGCCCAGTGTTTCTCTCTCTCCGCCCCCCCCGTGTTTCACTCTCTCTCTCCCCCAGTGTTTCTCTCTCTCCCCCCAGTGTTTCTCTCTCTCTCCCTCCAGTGTTTCTCTCTCTCTCTCTCTCCCGCAAGTGCTTCTCTCTCTCTTCCCCCAGTGTTTCTCTCTCTTTCTCCCCCCAGTGTTTCCCTCTCACTCTCTCCCCCCAGTGTTTCTCTCTCTCTCCCTCCAGTGTTTTTCTCTCTCTCTCTCTCTCTCCCCCAAGTGCTTCTCTCTCTCTTCCCCCAGTGTTTCTCTCTCTTTCTCCCCCCAGTGTTTCTGTCTCACTCTCTCCCCCCAGTGTTTCTCTCTCTCTCCCCCCATTGTTTCTCTTTCTCTCTCTCTCTCCCCCCATTGTCTCTCTCTCTCTCCCCCCAGTGTTTCTCTCTCCCAACCCCCGGTGCTTATCTCTCTCACCCCCGAGTGTTTCTCTCTCTTTCTCTCCCCCCAGTGTTTCTCTTTCTCTCTCTATCCCCCCCAATGTCTCCCTCTCTCCCCCAGTGTTTCTCTCTCTCCCCGCAGTGTTTCTCTCTCTCTTCCCCCAGTGTTTCTCTCTCACTCCCCCAGTGTTTCTCTTTCTCTCTCTGTCCCTCCAGTGTGTGTCTCTCTCTATCTCCCCCCAGTGTTTCTCTCTCTCTCGCCCCCCAAGTGTTTCTCGCTCTCTCACCAGTGTTTCTCTCCCCCCCCCCAGTGTTTCTCTCTCTCTACCCCCAGTGTTTCTCTCTCTCTACCCCCAGTGTGTCTCTCCCTCTCTCCCCCCAGTGTTTCTCTCTCTCTCTCCCCAGTGTTTCTCTCTCTCTACCCCCAGTGTTTCTCTCTCTCTCTCCCCCCCCAGTGATTCTCTCTCTCCCCCAATGTTTCTCTCTCTCTCCGCCCAGTGTTTTTTTCTCTCTCTCCTCCGCCCAGTGTTTCTCTCTCTCTCCCCCCAGTGTTTCACTCTCTCTCTCTCCGCACAGTGTTTCTTTCCCTCTCTCCCCACAGTGTTTCTCTCTCTCTCTCTACCCAGTGCTTTTCTCTCTCTCCCCCCCCCGTGTTTCACTCTCTCTCTCCCCCAGTGTTTCTCTCTCTCCACCCAGTGTTTCTCTCTCTCTCCCTCCAGTGTTTCACTCTCTCTCTCTCCCCAGTGTTTCTCTCTCTCCCCCCATTGTTTCTCTTTCTCTCTCTCCCCCCAATGTCTCTCTCTCTCTCCCCCCAGTGTTTCTCTCCCCATCCCCCAGTGTTTCTCTCTCTATCCCCCGAGTGTTTCTCTCTCTCTCTCCCCCCAGTGCTTATCTCTCTCACCCCCGAGTGTTTCTCTCTCTTTCTCTCCCCCCAGTGTTTCTCTCTCACTCTCTCCCCCCAGTGTATCTCTCTCTCTCCCCCCAGTGTTTCTCTTTCTCGCTCTCTCCCCCCCAATGTCTCCCTCTCTCCCCCAGTGTTTCTCTCTCCCATCCCCCAGTGTTTCTCTCTCTCCCCGCAGTGTTTCTCTCTCTCTCCCCCCAGTGTTTCTCTCTCTCTTCCCCCAGTGTTTCTCTTTCTCTCTCTTTCCCCGATGTGTTGCTCTCTCTCTGTCCCTACAGTGTGTGTGTCTCTCTCCCCCCAGTGTTTCTCTCTCTCTTCCCCCAGTGTTTCTCTCTCTTTCTCCCCCCCCAGTGTTTCTCTCTCTCTCCCCCCAGTGTTTCTCTCTCTCTCCCCCCCAAGTGTTTCTCGCTCTCTCCCCAGTGTTTCTCTCCCCCCCCCAGTGTTTCTCTCTCCCTCCCCGCAATGTTTCTCTCTCCCTCTCCCCAGTGTTTCTCTCCCTCTCCCCCAGTGTTTCTCTCTCTCTCCCCCAGTGTTTCTCTCTCTCTCCCCCCAGTGTTTCTCTCTCTCTCCCCGCATTGTTTCTCTCTCTCTCTCCCCACAGTGTTTCTCTCTCTCTCTCCCCAGTGTTTCTCTCTCACTCCCCCCAGTGTTTCTCTCTCTCTCCCCCCAGTGTTTCTCTCTCTCTCCCGCCAGTGTTTCTCACTCTCTCCCCCCAGTGTTTCTCTCTCTTTCTCCCCCCCAGTGTTTCTCTCTCTCTCCCCGCAATGTTTCTCTTTCTCTCTCTCTCCCCGCAGTGTTGCTCTCTCTCTATCTCCCCCCAGTGTTTCGCTCTCTCTCTCCCCCCAGTGTTTCTCGCTCTCCATCCAGTGTTTCTCTCTCACTCCCCCAAGTGTTTCTCTCTCTCCCTCCCCCAGTGTTTCTCTCTCTCTCTTTCTACCCCCAGTGTTTCTCTATATCAATCTCTCTCTCCCCCCAGTGTTTCTCTCTCTCTCCCCACAGTGCTTCTCTCTCTCTCCCCCAGGGTTTCTCTCTCTCTCCCCACAGTGTTTCATTCTCTCTCCCAGTGTTTCTCTCTCTCTCTCTCTCTCTCTCTCTACCCCCAGTGTTTCATTCTCTCCCCCAGTGCTTCTCTCTCTCCCCCAGGGTTTCTCTCTCTCTCCCCACAGTGTTTCATTCTCTCTCCCAGTGTCTCTCTCTCTCTCTCTCTCTATCTCTACCCCCAGTGTTTCATTCTCTCCCCCTGTGTTTCTCTCTCTCTCCCCAGTGTTTCTCTCTCTCTCTCCCCCCACCAGTGTTTCACTCTCTCTCCTCCGCCCAGTGTTTCTCTCTCTCTCCCCCCAGTGTTTCTCTCTCTCTCCCCCAGTGTTTCTCTCTCTCTCTCTCCGCACAGTGTTTCTCTCCCTCTCTCCCCCCAGTGTTTCTCTCTCTCTCTCTCCCCCAGTGTTTCTCTCTCTCTCCCCCCAGTGTTTCTCTCTCTCTCTTTCCGCAGTGTTTCTTTCCCTCTCTCCCCCCAGTATTTCTCTCTCTCTCTCTCCCCAGTGCTTTTCTCTCTCTCCCCCCCCGTGTTTCACTCTCTCTCTCCCCCAGTGTTTCTCTCTCTCCCCCCAGTGTTTCTCTCTCTCTCCCTCCAGTGTTTTTCTCTCTCTCTCTCTCCCCCAAGTGCTTCTCTGTCTCTTCCCCCATTGTTTCTCTCTCTCTCCCCCCATTGTTTCCCTTTCTCTCTCTCTCCCCCCAATGTCTATTTCTCTCTCCCCCCAGTGTTTCTCTCTCCCATCCCCCAGTGTTTCTCTCCCTCTCCCCCGAGTTTTTCTCTCTCTCTCTCTCCCCCCAGTGCTTATCTCTCTCACCCCCGAGTGTTTCTCTCTCTTTCTCTCCCCCCAGTGTTTCTCTCTCACTCTCTCCCCCAGTGTATCTCTCTCTCTCCCCCAGTGTTTCTCTTTCTCTCTCCCTCCCCCCCAATGTCTCCCTCTCTCCCCCAGTGTTTCTCTCTCCTATCCCCCAGAGTTTCTCTCTCTCCCCGCAGTTTTTCCCTCTCTCTCACCCCAGTGTTTCTCTCTCTCTTCCCCCAGTGTTTCTCTCTCACTCCCCGCAGTGTTTCTCTTTCTCTCTCTTTCCCCGCAGTGTTGCTCTCTCTCTGTCCCTCCAGTGTGTGTGTCTCTCTCTCTCCCCCCAGTGTTTCTCTCCCTCTCTCCCCCCAGTGTTTCTCTCTCTCTCTCTCCCCCAGTGTGTGCGGATATTACACAGTGTGCTGAGAGTTCGGTACGTGTGGGAGTTGGGGGAAGGAGGTGCTGCTTTGCCTTGCTTTTCTTGCAGAGCGGTAGTGGACCTGAGAGCGGTGAGCGGCGGGAGAGAGCGTGACCAGAGCGGGGATAAAAACAGCGCGGAGAGAGCGAGACCAGAGCGGAGATATAAACAGCGCGGAGAGAGCGAGACCAGAGCGGAGATATAAACAGCGCGGAGAGAGCGAGACCAGAGCGGAGATAAAAACAGCGCGGAGAGAGCGAGAGTTCAGTCGGTGAGCGGCGGGAGAGAGCGAGACCAGAGCGAACTCTGAGAGCGAGACTCTGAGACCAGCGGCAGTTCGGGGTGACGTCACCAGTCAGAAAGTGACGCGGCACAGGGGAGGCAGCTGATTGGTGAGTAGGTTCAGGTGAGTATTTCTACCATTTTACTGTAAGTAAAGTAATAAGAAAGGGAAGATCTGCAGGTTTTATAGCAGGTCGTGTTTTTTTTTAGTGAACCTAGGTCCCCAGTATAGTTAACATTTTCTAATTTCAACGTAATTTAAAAGGGGTAACTAAGCTAAGGCAAGTCATGGCAGCAGACCTCGCACCCGTGATATGCTCCTCCTGCAAGATGTGGGAAGTCATGGACACTACCAGTGTCCCTGCCGACCATGTGTGCGGGAAGTGTGTCCACCTGCAGCTACTGACCGATCGTATCTCGGAGCTGGAGCTGCGGGTGGACTCACTGTGGAGCATCCGCGATGCAGAGAAACTCGTGGATAGCACGTTTAGCGAGTTGGTCACACCGCAGGTAAAGGGTATACAGGCAGGAAGTGAATGGGTGACCACCAGGCAGAGTAAGAGGTGCAGGCAGGTAGTGCAGGGGTCCCCTGTGTCCATCCCCCTCTCAAACAGATATGCCACTTTGGATGCTGTTGGGGGGGATGACTTATCAGGGGAAGGCAGCAGCAGCCAACTTCCTGGCACCACGGGTAGCTCTGCTGCACAGGCTGGGAGGAAAAAGAGTGGCAGAGCTATAGTGATAGGGGACTCAATTGTAAGGGGAATAGACAGGCGTTTCTGCGGCCGCAACCGAGACTCCAGGATGGTGTGTTGCCTCCCTGGTGCAAGGATCAAGGATGTCTCGGAGCGGCTACAGAACATTTTGGAGGGGGAGGGCGAACAGCCAGCTGTCGTGGTGCACATAGGCACCAACGATATAGGTAAAAAAGGGGATGAGGTCCTAAAAGCAGAATATAGGGAGTTAGGAGGTAAATTAAAAAATAGGACCTCAAAGGTAGTAATCTCAGGATTGCTGCCAGTGCCACGTGCTAGTCAGAGTAGAAATAGGAGGATATTTCAAATGAATACGTGGCTAGAGGAATGGTGCAAGGGGGAGGGATTCAAATTCCTGGGACACTGGAAACGGTTCTGGGGGAGGTGGGACCAGTACAAACCGGATGGTCTGCACCTGGGCAGGGCCGGGACTGCTGTCCTAGGAGGAGTGTTTGCTAGTGCTGTTGGGGAGGGTTTAAACTAAAGTGGCAGGGGGTTGGGAACCTGAGCAGGGAGAGAGAGGAAAGCGTAACAGGAAGGGACAGAAGGTATGGAGTAATAGGTAAAGTGTTAAAAAAGGAAAAAGCAGGAACTAAGCGTCACAAAACAGATTTGAAAGTTCTTTATCTGAATGCACGTAGCATTCGTAATAAAATGGACGAGTTAACGGCACAAATAACTACGTATGGGTATGATCTTGTGGCCATTACAGAAACATGGCTGCAGGGTGACAACGACTGGGAATTAAATATGCCAGGGTATTTAACAATCAGGAAGGACAGGCAGGAAGGAAGGGGAGGTGGGGTGGCTATGTTAATAAAGGAAGAATCACTGTAATACAGAGAAATGATATTGGGACAAAGCATCAAGATAATGAAACAGTTTGGGTGGAGATAAGGAATAATAAGGGAAAAAAAACATTAGTGGGCGTAGTATATAGGCCTCCTAATAGTTGCAACTCTGCTGGAAGAAGTATTAATCAGGAGATAGTCGGGGCATGTAATAAGGGAACAGCCATAATTATGGGGGATTTTAATTATCATATTAACTGGACAAATCAAATTGGGCAGAGCAGCCTTGAGGACGAGTTCATTGAGTGCATCAGGGATGGATTTCTTGAGCAGTATGTAACTGATCCTACAAGGGGGCAGGCAACCTTGGACCTGGTCCTGTGTAATGAGTCAGGATTAATTAATAATGTCCTAGTTAAGGATCCCCTTGGAACGAGCGACCACAACATGGTTGAATTCCATATCCAATTAGAGGGTGAGAAGGTTGATTCTCAAACAAGCGTACTGAGCTTGAATAAAGGAGACTATGATGGTATGAGAGCGGAATTGATTAAAGTGGACTGGGAAAATAGATTAAAGGGTAAGACGGTACATGAGCAGTGGTGTTCATTTAGGGAGTTATTTTACAACTTTCAAAATAAATATATTCCACTGAGGAAAAAAGGGTGTAAAAGAAATGACAGCCACCCGTGGCTAAGTAAAGAAATCAAGGATAGTATCCGACTAAAAACAAGGACATATAAGGTAGCCAAACTTAGTGGGAGGATAGAAGATTGGGAATTCTTCAAAAGACAGCAAAAAGTAACTAAAGGATTGATTAAGAAAGGGAAGTTAGATTATGAAAAGAAATTAGCAAAAAATATAAAAACAGATAGCAAGAGTTTCTATAGTTATATAAAAAGAAAAAGGGTGGCTAAGGCAAACATAGGTCCCTTAGAGGATGAGACCGGGAAATTAATGGTGGGAAACATGGAGATGGCAAAAATGCTGAACAAATATTTTGTTTCAGTCTTTACAGTAGTGGACACTAAGAATATCCCAACACTGGACAAACAGGGGACTCTCGGGGGGGAGGAGCTAAATACGATTAAAATCACTCAAGAGATGGTACTCAGTAAAATAATGGGACTCAAGGCGGATAAATCCCCTGGACCTGATGGCTTCCATCCTAGGGTCTTGAGGGAAGTGGCAGTAGGGATTGTGGATGCTTTGGTGATAGTTTTCCAAAATTCCCTGGACTCAGGAGAGGTCCCGGCAGATTGGAAAACTGCTAATGTAACACCGTTATTTAAAAAGGGTAGTAGGCAGAAGGCTGGAAATTATAGGCCAGTTAGCTTAACATCTGTGGTGGGTAAAATTTTGGAGTCTATTATTAAGGAGACAGTAACGGAACATTTAGATAAGCATAATTTAATAGGACAAAGTCAGCATGGCTTTATGAAGGGGAAGTCATGTCTGACAAATTTGCTTGAGTTCTTCGAGGATATAACGTATAGGGTGGATAAAGGGGAACCAGTGGACGTAGTGTATTTAGACTTCCAGAAGGCATTCGACAAGGTGCCACATAAAAGATTATTACTTAAGATAAAAAATCACGGGATTGGGGGTAATATTCTGGCATGGGTGGAGGATTGGTTATCAAACAGGAAGCAGAGAGTTGGGATAAATGGTTCATTTTCGGACTGGCAACCAGTAACCAGTGGTGTTCCACAGGGGTCGGTGCTGGGTCCCCAACTCTTTACAATCTATATTAACGATTTGGAGGAGGGGACCGAGTGCAACATATCAAAATTTGCAGATGATACAAAGATGGGAGGGAAAGTAGAGAGTGAGGAGGACATAAAAAACCTGCAAGGGGATATAGACAGGCTGGGTGAGTGGGCGGAGATTTGGCAGATGCAATATAATATTGGAAAATGTGAGGTTATGCACTTTGGCAGGAAAAATCAGAGAGCAAGTTATTTTCTTAATGGCGAGAGACTGGAAAGTACTGCAGTACAAAGGGATCTGGGGGTCCTAGTGCAAGAAAATCAAAAAGTTGGTATGCAGGTGCAGCAGGTGATCAAGAAAGCCAACGGAATGTTGGCTTTTATTGCTAGGGGGATAGAATATAAAAACAAGGAGGTATTGCTGCAGTTATATAAGGTATTGGTGAGACCGCACCTGGAATACTGCATACAGTTTTGGTCTCCATACTTAAGAAAAGACATACTTGCTCTCGAGGCAGTACAAAGAAGGTTCACTCGGTTAATCCCGGGGATGAGGGGGCGGACATATGAGGAGAGGTTGAGTAGATTGGGACTCTACTCATTGGAGTTCAGAAGAATGAGAGGCGATCTTATTGAAACATATAAGATTGTGAAGGGTCTTGATCGGGTGGATGCAGTAAGGATGTTCCCAAAGATGGGTGAAACTAGAACTAGGGGGCATAATCTTAGAATAAGGGGCTGCTCTTTCAAAACTGAGATGAGGAGAAACTTCTTCACTCAGAGGGTGGTAGGACTGTGGAATTTGCTGCCCCAGGAAGCTGTGGAAGCTACATCATTAGATAAATTTAAAACAGAAATAGACAGTTTCCTAGAAGTAAAGGGAATTAGGGGTTATGGGGAGCAGGCAGGAAATTGGACATGAAGCTGAGTTCGGATCGGTCAATGCCCTGTGGGTGGCGGAGAGGGCCCAGGGGCTATGTGGCCGGGTCCTGCTCCGACTTCTTGTGTTCTTTAGATTTGTGGTTGGGATCAGATCAGCCATGATCTTATTGAATGGCGGAGCAGGCTCGAGGGGCCGATTGGCCTACTCCTGCTCCAATTTCTTATGTTCTTATGTTCTGATGTTTCTCTCTCTCTTCCCCCAGTGTTTCTCTCTCTTTCTCCCCCCCCCCCGCAGTGTTTCTCTCTCTCTCCCCCCAGTGTTTCTCTCTCTCTCCCCCTCAAGTGTTTCTCGCTCTCTCCCCAGTGTTACTCTCCCCCCCATTGTTTCTCTCTCCCTCCCCCCAATGTTTCTCTCTCCCTCTCCCCAGTGTTTCTCTCTCTCTCCCCCCAGTGTTTCTCTCTCTCTCCCCCCAGGGTTTCTCTCTCTCTCCCCACAGTGTTTCATTCTCCCCCCAGTGTTTCTCTCTCTCTCTCTCTCTCTCTCTCTCCGTACAGTGTTTCTCTCCCTCTCCCCCCCAGTGTTTCTCTCTCTCTCTCCCCAGTGTTTCTCTCTCTCTACCCCCAGTGTTTCTCTCTCTCTCTCCACCCCCAGTGATTCTCTCTCTCCCCCAATGTTTCTCTCTCTCTCCGCCCAGTGTTTTTTTCTCTCTCTCCTCTGCCCAGTGTTTCTTTCCCTCTCTCCCCCCAGTGTTTCTCTCTCTCTCCCCAGTGCTTTTCTCTCTCTCTCCCCCCCGTGTTTCACTCTCTCTCTCCCCCAGTGTTTCTCTCTCTCCCCCCAGTGTTTCTCTCTCTCTCCCTCCAGTGTTTCTCTCTCTCTCTCTCCCCCAAGTGCTTCTCTCTCCCATCCCCCAGTGTTTCTCTCTCTCTCCCCCGAGTGTTTCTCTCTCTTTCTCTCCCCCCAGTATTTCTCTCTCACTCTCTCCTCCCAGTGTATCTCTCTCTCTCCCCCCATTGTTTCTCTTTCTCTCTCTCTCCCCCCCAATGTCTCTCTCCCATCCCCCAGTGTTTCTCTCTCTCCCCGCAGTGTTTCTCTCTCTCTCCCCCCAGTGTTTCTCTCTCTCTTCCCCCAGTGTTTCTCTCTCACTCCCCGCAGTGTTTCTCTTTCTCTCTCTTTCCCCGCAGTGTTGCTCTCTCTCTGTCCCTCCAGTGTGTGTGTCTCTCTCTCTCCCCCCAGTGTTTCTCTCTCTCTACCCCCAGTGTTGCTCTCTCTCTCCCCCCCAAGTGTTTCTCGCTCTCTCCCCAGTGTTTCTCTCCCCCCCCCATAGTGTTTCTCTCTCGCTCCCGCAATGTTTCTCTCTCCCTCTCCCCAGTGTTCCTCTCTCTCTCTCCCCAGTGTTCCTCTCTCTCTCTCCCCAGTGTTTCTCTCTCTCTCCCCGCATTGTTTCTCTCTCTCTCTCCCCACAGTGTTTCTCTCTCTCTCCCCCCAGTGTGTCTCTCTCTATCTCCCCCCAGTGTTTCTCTCTCCCTCCCCCCAGTGTTTCTCTCTCTCTCCCCCCGGTGTTTCTCTCTCTCTCCCCCCCTAGTGTTTCTCGCTCTCTCCCCAGTGATTCTCTCCCCCCCCCCAGTGTTTCTCTCTCTCTCCCGCCAGTGTTTCTCACTCTCTCCCCCCAGTGTTTCTCTCTCTTTCTCCCCCCCAGTGTTTATCTCTCTCTGCCCGCAATGTTTCTCTTTCTCTCTCTCTCCCCGCGGTGTTGCTCTCTCTCTGTCCCTCCAGTGTGTCTCTCGCTCTATCTCCCCCCAGTGTTGCTCTCTCTCTCTCTCCCCAGTGCTTTTCTCTCTCTCCCCCCCGTGTTTCTCTCTCTCTCTCCGCCCAGTGTTTCTCTCTCTCCTACCAGTGTTTCTCTCTCTCTCCCTCCAGTGTTTCTCTCTCTCTCTCTCTCCCCCAAGTGCTTCTCTCTCTCTTCCCCCAGTTTTTCTCTCTCTTTCTCCCCCCCAGTGTTTCTCTCTCACTCTCTCCCCCCAGTGTTTCTCTCTCTCCCCCCAGTGTTTCTCTCTCTCTCCCTCCAGTGTTTCTCTCTCACTCTCTCCCCCCAGTGTTTCTCTCTCTCCCCCCAGTGTTTCTCTCCATCTCCCCCCAGTGTTTCTCTCTCCCTCCCCCCAGTGTTTCTCTCCATCTCCCCCCAGTGTTTCTCTCTCTCTCTCCGCACAGTGTATCTCTCTCTCTCTCTCCCCAGTGTTTCTCACTCTCTGCCCCCAGTGTTTCTCTCTCTCCCTCCCCCAATGTTTCTCTTTCTCTCTCTCTCCCCCCAGTGCTTCTCTCTCTCTCCCCCAGGGTTTCTCTCTCTCTCCCCACAGTGTTTCATTCTCTCCCCCAGTGTTTCTCTCTCTCTCGCTGGTTTATCTCTCTCTCACCCCAGTGTTTCTCTCTCTCTCCCCCAGGGTTTCTCTCTCTCTCCCCACAGTGTTTCATTCTCTCACCCCAGTGTCTCTCTCTCTCTCTCTCTCTCTCAACCCCCAGTGTTTCATTCTCTCCCCCTGTGTTTCTCTCTCTCTCCCCAGTGTTTCTCTCTCTCTCCCCCCCCACCAGTGTTTCTCTCTCCCCCCCCACCAGTGTTTCTCTCTCTCTCCTCCGCCCAGTGCTTCTCTCTCTCTCCCCCCATTGTTTCTCTCTCTCTCCCCCCAGTGTTTCTCTCTCTCTCTCTCCGCACAGTGTTTCTCTCCCTCTCTCCCCAGTGTTTCTCTCTCTCTACCCCCAGTGTTTCTCTCTCTCTCACCCCCCAGTGATTCTCTCTCTCCCCCAATGTTTCTCTCTCTCTCTCCCCAGTGTTTCTCTCTCTCTACCCCCAGTGCTTCTCTCTCTCTCACCCCCCAGTGATTCTCTCTCTCCCCCAATGTTTCTCTCTCTCTCCCCCCAGTGTTTCTCTCTCTCTCTCTCCGCACAATGTTTCTTTCCCTCTCTCCCCCCAGTGTTTCTCTCTCTCTCTCTCCCCAGTGCTTTTCTCTCTCTCCCCCCCCCCGTGTTTCACTCTCTCTCTCCCCCAGTGTTTCTCTCTCTCCCCCCAGTGTTTCTCTCTCTGTCCCTCCAGTGTTTCTCTCTCTCTCTCTCCCCCAAGTGCTTCTCTGTCTCTTCCCCCAGTGTTTCTCTCTCTTTCTCCCCCCAGTGTTTCTGTCTCACTCTCTACCCCAGTGTTTCTCTCTCTCTCCCCCCATTGTTTCCCTTTCTCTCTCTCTCCCCCCAGTGCTTATCTCTCTCACCCCCGAGTGTTTCTCTCTCTTTCTCTCCTCCCAGTGTTTCTCTCTCACTCTCTCCCCCCAGTGTATCTCTCTCTCTCCCCGCAGTGTTTCTCTTTTTCTCCCCCCAGTGTTTCTCTATATCAATCTCTCTCTCCCACCAGTGTTTCTCTCTCTCTCCCCCCAGTTCTTCTCTCTCTCTCTCCCCCAGGGTTTCTCTCTCTCTCCCCACAGTGTTTCATTCGCTCTCCATGTGTGTCTCTCTCTCTCTCTCTCTCTCTCTCTACCCCCAGTGTTTCATTCTCTCCCCCTGTGTTTCTCTCTCTCTCCCCAGTGTTTCCCTCTCTCTCCTCCGCCCAGTGTTTCTCTCTCTCTCCCCCCAGTGTTTCTCTCTCTCTCCCCCAGTGTTTCTCTTTCTCTCTCTCCGCACAGTGTTTCTCTCCCTCTCTCCCCCCAGTGTTTCTCTCTCTCTCTCCCCCAGTGTTTCTCTCTCTCTCCCCCCAGTGTTTCTCTCTCTCTCTCTCCCCAGTGCTTTTCTCTCTCTCCCCCCCGTGTTTCTCTCTCTCTCTCCGCCCAGTGTTTCTCTCTCTCCTACCAGTGTTTCTCTCTCTCTCCCTCCAGTGTTTCTCTCTCTCTCTCTCTCCCCCAAGTGCTTCTCTCTCTCTTCCCCCAGTTTTTCTCTCTCTTTCTCCCCCCCAGTGTTTCTCTCTCACTCTCTCCCCCCAGTGTTTCTCTCTCTCCCCCCAGTGTTTCTCTCTCTCTCCCTCCAGTGTTTCTCTCTCTCTCTCTCTCCCCCAAGTGCTTCTCTCTCCCATCCCCCAGTGTTTCTCTCCATCTCCCCCCAGTGTTTCTCTCTCCCTCCCCCCAGTGTTTCTCTCCATCTCCCCCCAGTGTTTCTCTCTCTCTCTCCGCACAGTGTATCTCTCTCTCTCTCTCCCCAGTGTTTCTCACTCTCTGCCCCCAGTGTTTCTCTCTCTCCCTCCCCCAATGTTTCTCTTTCTCTCTCTCTCCCCCCAGTGCTTCTCTCTCTCTCCCCCAGGGTTTCTCTCTCTCTCCCCACAGTGTTTCATTCTCTCCCCCAGTGTTTCTCTCTCTCTCGCTGGTTTATCTCTCTCTCACCCCAGTGTTTCTCTCTCTCTCCCCCAGGGTTTCTCTCTCTCTCCCCACAGTGTTTCATTCTCTCACCCCAGTGTCTCTCTCTCTCTCTCTCTCTCTCAACCCCCAGTGTTTCATTCTCTCCCCCTGTGTTTCTCTCTCTCTCCCCAGTGTTTCTCTCTCTCTCCCCCCCCACCAGTGTTTCTCTCTCCCCCCCCACCAGTGTTTCTCTCTCTCTCCTCCGCCCAGTGCTTCTCTCTCTCTCCCCCCATTGTTTCTCTCTCTCTCCCCCCAGTGTTTCTCTCTCTCTCTCTCTCCGCACAGTGTTTCTCTCCCTCTCTCCCCAGTGTTTCTCTCTCTCTACCCCCAGTGTTTCTCTCTCTCTCACCCCCCAGTGATTCTCTCTCTCCCCCAATGTTTCTCTCTCTCTCTCCCCAGTGTTTCTCTCTCTCTACCCCCAGTGCTTCTCTCTCTCTCACCCCCCAGTGATTCTCTCTCTCCCCCAATGTTTCTCTCTCTCTCCCCCCAGTGTTTCTCTCTCTCTCTCTCCGCACAATGTTTCTTTCCCTCTCTCCCCCCAGTGTTTCTCTCTCTCTCTCTCCCCAGTGCTTTTCTCTCTCTCCCCCCCCCCGTGTTTCACTCTCTCTCTCCCCCAGTGTTTCTCTCTCTCCCCCCAGTGTTTCTCTCTCTGTCCCTCCAGTGTTTCTCTCTCTCTCTCCCCCAAGTGCTTCTCTGTCTCTTCCCCCAGTGTTTCTCTCTCTTTCTCCCCCCAGTGTTTCTGTCTCACTCTCTACCCCAGTGTTTCTCTCTCTCTCCCCCCATTGTTTCCCTTTCTCTCTCTCTCCCCCCAGTGCTTATCTCTCTCACCCCCGAGTGTTTCTCTCTCTTTCTCTCCTCCCAGTGTTTCTCTCTCACTCTCTCCCCCCAGTGTATCTCTCTCTCTCCCCGCAGTGTTTCTCTTTTTCTCCCCCCAGTGTTTCTCTATATCAATCTCTCTCTCCCACCAGTGTTTCTCTCTCTCTCCCCCCAGTTCTTCTCTCTCTCTCTCCCCCAGGGTTTCTCTCTCTCTCCCCACAGTGTTTCATTCGCTCTCCATGTGTCTCTCTCTCTCTCTCTCTCTCTCTCTCTACCCCCAGTGTTTCATTCTCTCCCCCTGTGTTTCTCTCTCTCTCCCCAGTGTTTCCCTCTCTCTCCTCCGCCCAGTGTTTCTCTCTCTCTCCCCCCAGTGTTTCTCTCTCTCTCCCCCAGTGTTTCTCTTTCTCTCTCTCCGCACAGTGTTTCTCTCCCTCTCTCCCCCCAGTGTTTCTCTCTCTCTCTCTCCCCCAGTGTTTCTCTCTCTCTCCCCCCAGTGTTTCTCTCTCTCTCTCTCCCCAGTGCTTTTCTCTCTCTCCCCCCCGTGTTTCACTCTCTCTCTCCCCCAGTGTTTCTCTCTCTCCCCCAAGTGTTTCTCGCTCTCTCCCCACTGTTTCTCTCCCCCCCCCCAGTGTTTCTCTCTCCCTCCCGCAATGTTTCTCTCTCCCTCTCCCCAGTGTTCCTCTCCCTCTCTCCCCACAGTGTTTCTCTCTCTCTCTCCCCCCCGTGTTTCACTCTCTCTCTCCCCCAGTGTTTCTCTCTCTCCCCCAAGTGTTTCTCGCTCTCTCCCCAGTGTTTCTCTCCCCCCCCAGTGTTTCTCTCTCCCTCCCGCATTGTTTCTCTCTCTCTCTCCCCCCAGTGTTTCTCTCTCTCTCCCCCCAGTGTTTCTCTCTCTCTCCCCCTCTAGTGTTTCTCGCTCTCTCCCCAGTGATTCTCTCCCCCCCCAGTGTTTCTCTCTCTCTCCCGCCAGTGTTTCTCACTCTCTCCTCCCAGTGTTTCTCTCTCTTTCTCCCCCCCAGTGTTTCTCTCTCTCTCCCCGCAATGTTTCTCTTTCTCTCTCTCTCCCCGCAGTGTTGCTCTCTCTCTGTCCCTCCAGTGTGTCTCTCTCTCTATCTCCCCCCAGTGTTTCTCTCTCTCTCTCCCCCCAGTGTTTCTCTCTCTCCTACCAGTGTTTCTCTCTCTCTCCCTCCAGTGTTTCTCTCTCTCTCTCTCTCCCCCAAGTGCTTCTCTCTCTCTTCCCCCAGTGTTTCTCTCTCTCTCTCCCCCCAGTGTTTCTCTCTCCCTCCCCCCAGTGTTTCTCTCCATCTCCCCCCAGTGTTTCTCTCTCTCTCTCCGCACAGTGTATCTCTCTCTCTCTCTCCCCAGTGTTTCTCACTCTATACCCCCAGTGTTTCTCTCTCTCCCTCCCCCAGTGTTTCTCTTTCTCTCTCTCTCCCCACAGTGTTTCATTCTCTCCCCCAGTGTTTCTCTCTCTCTCGCTGGTTTATCTCTCTCTCACCCCAGTGTTTCTCTCTCTCTCTCTCTCTCTCTCTCACTCTCTCTCTACCCCCAGTGTTTCATTCTCTCCCCCCAGTGTTTCTCTCTCTCTCCCCCCAGTGTTCCTCTCTCTCTCTCTCCGTACAGTGTTTCTCTCCCTCTCTCCCCCCAGTGTTTCTCTCTCTCTCTCCCCAGTGTTTCTCTCTCTCTACCCCCAGTGTTTCTCTCTCTCTCTCCCCCCCAGTGATTCCCTCTCTCCCCCAATGTTTCTCTCTCTCTCCGCCCAGTGTTTTTTTCTCTCACTCCTCCGCCCAGTGTTTCTCTCTCTCTCCCCCCAGTGTTTCTCTCTCTCTCCGCACAGTGTTTCTTTCCCTCTCTCCCCCCAGTGTTTCTCTCTCTCTCTCTCCCCAGTGCTTTTCTCTCTCTCCCCCCCCCCCCGTGTTTCACTCTCTCTCTCCCCCAGTGTTTCTCTCTCTCCTTCCAGTGTTTCTCTCTCTCTCCCTCCAGTGTTTCTCTCCCTCTCTCTCTCCCCCAAGTGCTTCTCTGTCTCTTCCCCCAGTGTTTCTCTCTCTTTCTCCCCCCAGTGTTTCTGTCTCACTCTCTCCCCCCAGTGTTTCTCTCTCTCTCCCCCCATTGTTTCCCTTTCTCTCTCTCTCCCCCCAATGTTGATTTCTCTCTCCCCCCAGTGTTTCTCTCTCCCATCCCCCAGTGTTTCTCTCTCTCTCCCCCGAGTGTTTCTCTCTCTCTCTCTCCCCCCAGTGCTTATCTCTCTCACCCCCGAGTGTTTCTCTCTCTTTCTCTCCCCCCAGTGTTTCTCTCTCACTCTCTCCCCCCAGTGTATCTCTCTCTCTCACCCCAGTGTTTCTCTCTTTCCCCCCCCCGCAGTGTTTCTCTCTCACTCCCCGCAGTGTTTCTCTTTCTCTCTCTTTCCCCGCAGTGTTGCTCTCTCTCTGTCCCTCCAGTGTGTGTCTCTCTCTCCCCCCAGGGTTTCTCTCTCTCTCCCTGGTTTATCTCTCTCTCACCCCAGTGTTTCTCTCTCTCTCTCTCTCTCTCTCTACCCCCGGTGTTTCATTCTCTACCCCTGTGTTTCTCTCTCTCCCCAGTGTTTCTCTCTCTCTCCCACCCCCCACCAGTGTTTCTCTCTCTCTCCTCCGCCCAGTGTTTCTCTCTCTCTCCCCCCAGTGTTTCTCTCTCTCTCCCCCCAGTGTTTCTCTCTCTCTCTCTCTCCGTACAGTGTTTCTCTCCCTCTCTCCCCCCAGTGTTTCTCTCTCTCTCTCCCCAGTGTTTCTCTCTCTCTACCCCCAGTGTTTCTCTCTCTCTCTCCCCCCCCAGTGATTCTCTCTCTCCCCCAATGTTTCTCTCTCTCTCCGCCCAGTGTTTTTTTCTCTCACTCCTCCGCCCAGTGTTTCTCTCTCTCTCCCCCCAGTGTTTCTCTCTCTCTCTCCCCAGTGCTTTTCTCTCTCTCCCCCCCCCGTGTTTCACTCTCTCTCTCCCCCAGTGTTTCTCTCTCTCCCCCAGTGTTTCTCTCTCTCTCCCTCCAGTGTTTCTCTCTCTCTCTCTCTCTCTCCCCCAAGTGCTTCTCTCTCCCATCCCCCAGTATTTCTCTCTCTCTCCCCCGAGAGTTTCTCTCTCTCTCTCTCCCCCCAGTGCTTATCTCTCTCACCCCCGAGTGTTTCTCTCTCTTTCTCTCCCCCCAGTGTATCTCTCTCTCTCCCCCCATTGTTTCTCTTTCTCTCTCTCTCCCCCCCAATGTCTCCCTCTCTCCCCCAGTGTTTCTCTCTCCCATCCCCCAGTGTTTCTCTCTCTCCCCACAGTGTTTCTCTCGATCTCCCCCCAGTGTTTCTCTCTCTCTCCCCCCGCTAGTGTTTCTCGCTCTCTCCCCAGTGATTCTCTCCCCCCCAGTGGTTCTCTCTCTCTCTCCCCAGTGTTTCTCTCTCACTCCCCCCAGTGTTTCTCTCCCTCTCCCCCCAGTGTTTCTCTCTCTCTCCCCCCGCTAGTGTTTCTCGCTCTCTCCCCAGTGATTCTCTCCCCCCCAGTGTTTCTCTCTCTCTCTCCCCCCCTAGTGTTTCTCTCCCTCCCCTCAGTGTTTCTCTCTCCCTCCCCCCAGTGTTTCTCTCTCTCTCACCCCAGTGTTTCTCTCTCTCACTCCCCGGTGTTTCTCTCTCCCTCCCCTCAGTGTTTCTCTCTCTCTCCCCCCAGTGTTTCTCTCTCCCTCCCCTCAGTGTTCCTCTCTCTCTCCCCCCAGTGTTTCTCTCTCTCACTCCCCAGTGTTTCTCTCTCCCTCACCCCAGTGTTTCTCTCTCTCTCCCCCAAGTGTTTCTCTCTCTCCCCCCAGTGTTTCTCTCTCTCTCTCCCCAGTGTTTCTCTCTCCCTCCCCTCAGTGTTTCTGTCTCCCTCCCCCCGTGTTTCTCTCTCTCTCACCCCAGTGTTTCTCTCTCTCCCCCCAGTGTTTCTCTCTCTCTTCCCCCAGTGCTTCTCTCTCTTTCTCCCCCCCCCCCAGTGTTTCTCTCTCTCTCCCCCCAGTGTTTCTCTCTCTCTCCCCCTCAAGTGTTTCTCGCTCTCTCCCCAGTGTTACTCTCCCCCCCATTGTTTCTCTCTCCCTCCCCCCAATGTTTCTCTCTCCCTCTCCCCAGTGTTTCTCTCTCTCTCCCCCCAGTGTTTCTCTCTCTCTCCCCCCAGGGTTTCTCTCTCTCTCCCCCTCAAGTGTTTCTCGCTCTCTCCCCAGTGTTACTCTCCCCCCCATTGTTTCTCTCTCCCTCCCCCCAATGTTTCTCTCTCCCTCTCCCCAGTGTTTCTCTCTCTCTCCCCCCAGTGTTTCTCTCTCTCTCCCCCCAGGGTTTCTCTCTCTCTCCCCACAGTGTTTCATTCTCCCCCCAGTGTTTCTCTCTCTCTCTCTCTCTCTCTCCGTACAGTGTTTCTCTCCCTCTCCCCCCCAGTGTTTCTCTCTCTCTCTCCCCAGTGTTTCTCTCTCTCTACCCCCAGTGTTTCTCTCTCTCTCTCCACCCCCAGTGATTCTCTCTCTCCCCCAATGTTTCTCTCTCTCTCCGCCCAGTGTTTTTTGCTCTCTCTCCTCTGCCCAGTGTTTCTTTCCCTCTCTCCCCCCAGTGTTTCTCTCTCTCTCCCCAGTGCTTTTCTCTCTCTCTCCCCCCGTGTTTCACTCTCTCTCTCCCCCATTGTTTCTCTCTCTCCCCCCAGTGTTTCTCTCTCTCTCCCTCCAGTGTTTCTCTCTCTCTCTCTCTCCCCCAAGTGCTTCTCTCTCCCATCCCCCAGTGCTTATCTCTCTCACCCCCGAGTGTTTCTCTCTCTTTCTCTCCCCCCAGTATTTCTCTCTCACTCTCTCCTCCCAGTGTATCTCTCTCTCTCCCCCCATTGTTTCTCTTTCTCTCTCTCTCCCCCCCAATGTCTCTCTCCCATCCCCCAGTGTTTCTCTCTCTCCCCGCAGTGTTTCTCTCTCTCTCCCCCCAGTGTTTCTCTCTCTCTTCCCCCAGTGTTTCTCTCTCACTCCCCGCAGTGTTTCTCTTTCTCTCTCTTTCCCCGCAGTGTTGCTCTCTCTCTGTCCCTCCAGTGTGTGTGTCTCTCTCTCTCCCCCCAGTGTTTCTCTCTCTCTACCCCCAGTGTTGCTCTCTCTCTCCCCCCCAAGTGTTTCTCGCTCTCTCCCCAGTGTTTCTCTCCCCCCCCCCACAGTGTTTCTCTCTCGCTCCCGCAATGTTTCTCTCTCCCTCTCCCCAGTGTTCCTCTCTCTCTCTCCCCAGTGTTCCTCTCTCTCTCTCCCCAGTGTTTCTCTCTCTCTCCCCGCATTGTTTCTCTCTCTCTCTCCCCACAGTGTTTCTCTCTCTCTCCCCCCAGTGTGTCTCTCTCTATCTCCCCCCAGTGTTTCTCTCTCACTCCCCCCAGTGTTTCTCTCTCTCTCCCCCCGGTGTTTCTCTCTCTCTCCCCCCAGTGTGTCTCTCTCTATCTCCCCCCAGTGTTTCTCTCTCACTCCCCCCAGTGTTTCTCTCTCTCTCCCCCCAGTGTTTCTCTCTCTCTCCCCCGCTAGTGTTTCTCGCTCTCTCCCCAGTGTTTCTCTCCCCCCCCCCACAGTGTTTCTCTCTCGCTCCCGCAATGTTTCTCTCTCCCTCTCCCCAGTGTTCCTCTCTCTCTCTCCCCAGTGTTCCTCTCTCTCTCTCCCCAGTGTTTCTCTCTCTCTCCCCGCATTGTTTCTCTCTCTCTCTCCCCACAGTGTTTCTCTCTCACTCCCCCCAGTGTTTCTCTCTCTCTCCCCCCGGTGTTTCTCTCTCTCTCCCCCCAGTGTGTCTCTCTCTATCTCCCCCCAGTGTTTCTCTCTCACTCCCCCCAGTGTTTCTCTCTCTCTCCCCCCAGTGTTTCTCTCTCTCTCTCCCGCCAGTGTTTCTCACTCTCTCCCCCCAGTGTTTCTCTCTCTTTCTCCCCCCCAGTGTTTATCTCTCTCTGCCCGCAATGTTTCTCTTTCTCTCTCTCTCCCCGCAGTGTTGCTCTCTCTCTGTCCCTCCAGTGTGTCTCTCGCTCTATCTCCCCAGTGCTTTTCTCTCTCTCCCCCCCGTGTTTGTCTCTCTCTCTCCGCCCAGTGTTTCTCTCTCTCCTACCAGTGTTTCTCTCTCTCTCCCTCCAGTGTTTCTCTCTCTCTCTCTCTCCCCCAAGTGCTTCTCTCTCTCTTCCCCCAGTTTTTCTCTCTCTTTCTCCCCCCCAGTGTTTCTCTCTCACTCTCTCCCCCCAGTGTTTCTCTCTCCCTCCCCCCAGTGTTTCTCTCTCCCTCCCCCCAGTGTTTCTCTCCATCTCCCCCCAGTGTTTCTCTCTCTCTCTCCGCACAGTGTATCTCTCTCTCTCTCTCCCCAGTGTTTCTCACTCTCTGCCCCCAGTGTTTCTCTCTCTCCCTCCCCCAATGTTTCTCTTTCTCTCTCTCTCCCCCCAGTGCTTCTCTCTCTCTCCCCCAGGGTTTCTCTCTCTCTCCCCACAGTGTTTCATTCTCTCCCCCAGTGTTTCTCTCTCCCTCGCTGGTTTATCTCTCTCTCACCCCAGTGTTTCTCTCTCTCTCTCTCTCTCTCAACCCCCAGTGTTTCATTCTCTCCCCCTGTGTTTCGCTCTCTCTCCCCAGTGTTTCTCTCTCTCTCCCCCCCCACCAGTGTTTCTCTCTCCCCCCCCACCAGTGTTTCTCTCTCTCTCCTCCGCCCAGTGCTTCTCTCTCTCTCCCCCCATTGTTTCTCTCTCTCTCCCCCCAGTGTTTCTCTCTCTCTCTCTCCGCACAGTGTTTCTCTCCCTCTCTCCCCAGTGTTTCTCTCTCTCTACCCCCAGTGTTTCTCTCTCTCTCACCCCCCAGTGATTCTCTCTCTCCCCCAATGTTTCTCTCTCTCTCTCCCCAGTGTTTCTCTCTCTCTACCCCCAGTGCTTCTCTCTCTCTCACCCCCCAGTGATTCTCTCTCTCCCCCAATGTTTCTCTCTCTCTCCCCCCAGTGTTTCTCTCTCTCTCTCTCCGCACAATGTTTCTTTCCCTCTCTCCCCCCAGTGTTTCTCTCTCTCTCTCTCCCCAGTGCTTTTCTCTCTCTCCCCCCCCCCCCCCCCCGTGTTTCACTCTCTCTCTCCCCCAGTGTTTCTCTCTCTCCCCCCAGTGTTTCTCTCTCTCTCCCTCCAGTGTTTCTCTCTCTCTCTCTCTCCCCCAAGTGCTTCTCTGTCTCTTCCCCCAGTGTTTCTCTCTCTTTCTCCCCCCAGTGTTTCTGTCTCACTCTCTCCCCCCAGTGTTTCTCTCTCTCTCCCCCCATTGTTTCCCTTTCTCTCTCTCTCCCCCCAGTGCTTATCTCTCTCACCCCCGAGTGTTTCTCTCTCTTTCTCTCCTCCCAGTGTTTCTCTCTCACTCTCTCCCCCCAGTGTATCTCTCTCTCTCCCCGCAGTGTTTCTCTTTTTCTCCCCCCAGTGTTTCTCTATATCAATCTCTCTCTCCCCCCAGTGTTTCTCTCTCTCTCCCCCCAGTGCTTCTCTCTCTCTCTCCCCCAGGGTTTCTCTCTCTCTCCCCACAGTGTTTCATTCTCTCTCCCAGTGTCTCTCTCTCTCTCTCTCTCTCTACCCCCAGTGTTTCATTCTCTCCCCCTGTGTTTCTCTCTCTCTCCCCAGTGTTTCCCTCTCTCTCCTCCGCCCAGTGTTTCTCTCTCTCTCCCCCCAGTGTTTCTCTCTCCCTCCCCCAGTGTTTCTCTTTCTCTCTCTCCGCACAGTGTTTCTCTCCCTCTCTCCCCCCAGTGTTTCTCTCTCTCTCTCCCCCAGTGTTTCTCTCTCTCTCCCCCCAGTGTTTCTCTCTCTCTCTCTCCCCAGTGCTTTTCTCTCTCTCCCCCCCGTGTTTCACTCTCTCTCTCCCCCAGTGTTTCTCTCTCTCCCCCAAGTGTTTCTCGCTCTCTCCCCAGTGTTTCTCTCCCCCCCCCAGTGTTTCTCTCTCCCTCCCGCAATGTTTCTCTCTCCCTCTCCCCAGTGTTCCTCTCTCTCTCTCCCCACAGTGTTTCTCTCTCTCTCTCCCCCCCGTGTTTCACTCTCTCTCTCCCCCAGTGTTTCTCTCTCTCCCCCAAGTGTTTCTCGCTCTCTCCCCAGTGTTTCTCTCCCCCCCCAGTGTTTCTCTCTCCCTCCCGCATTGTTTCTCTCTCTCTCTCTCCCCCCAGTGTTTCTCTCTCTCTCCCCCGCTAGTGTTTCTCGCTCTCTCCCCAGTGATTCTCTCCCCCCCCAGTGTTTCTCTCTCTCTCCCGCCAGTGTTTCTCACTCTCTCCTCCCAGTGTTTCTCTCTCTTTCTCCCCCCCAGTGTTTCTCTCTCTCTCCCCGCAATGTTTCTCTTTCTCTCTCTCTCCCCGCAGTGTTGCTCTCTCTCTGTCCCTCCAGTGTGTCTCTCTCTCTATCTCCCCCCAGTGTTTCTCTCTCTCTCTCCCCCCAGTGTTTCTCTCTCTCCCACCAGTGTTTCTCTCTCTCTCCCTCCAGTGTTTCTCTCTCTCTCTTCCCCCAGTGTTTCTCTCTCTCTCTCCCCCCAGTGTTTCTCTCTCCCTTCCCCCAGTGTTTCTCTCCATCTCCCCCCAGTGTTTCTCTCTCTCTTCCCCCAGTGTTTCTCTCTCACTCCCCGCAGTGTTTCTCTTTCTCTCTCTTTCCCCGCAGTGTTGCTCTCTCTCTGTCCCTCCAGTGTGTGTCTCTCTCTCCCCCCAGTGTTTCTCTCTCTCTTCCCCCAGTGTTTCTCTCTCTTTCTCCCCCCCCCCAGTGTTTCTCTCTCTCTCCCCCCAGTGTTTCTCTCTCTCTCCCCCTCAAGTGTTTCTCGCTCTCTCCCCAGTGTTACTCTCCCCCCCCATTGTTTCTCTCTCCCTCCCCCCAATGTTTCTCTCTCCCTCTCCCCAGTGTTTCTCTCTCTCTCCCCCCAGTGTTTCTCTCTCTCTCCCCCCAGGGTTTCTCTCTCTCTCCCCACAGAGTTTTTAATTCTCCCCCCAGTGTTTCTCTCTCTCTCTCTCTCTCTCTCCGTACAGTGTTTCTCTCCCTCTCCCCCCCAGTGTTTCTCTCTCTCTCTCCCCAGTGTTTCTCTCTCTCTCCCCCCCGTGTTTCTCTCTCTCTCTCCGCCCAGTGTTTCTCTCTCTCTCCCTCCAGTGTTTCTCTCTCTCTCTCTCTCCCCCAAGTGCTTCTCTCTCTCTTCCCCCAGTTTTTCTCTCTCTTTCTCCCCCCCAGTGTTTCTCTCTCACTCTCTCCCCCCAGTGTTTCTCTCTCTCCCCCCAGTGTTTCTCTCTCTCTCCCTCCAGTGTTTCTCTCTCTCTCTCTCTCCCCCAAGTGCTTCTCTCTCCCATCCCCCAGTGTTTCTCTCTCTCTCCCCCGAGTGTTTCTCTCTCTCTCTCTCCCCCCAGTGCTTATCTCTCTCACCCCCGAGTGTTTCTCTCTCTTTCTCTCCCCCCAGTATTTCTCTCTCACTCTCTCCTCCCAGTGTATCTCTCTCTCTCCCCCCATTGTTTCTCTTTCTCTCTCTCTCCCCCCCAATGTCTCTCTCCCATCCCCCAGTGTTTCTCTCTCTCCCCGCAGTGTTTCTCTCTCTCTCCCCGCAGTGTTTCTCTCTCTCTCCCCCCAGTGTTTCTCTCTCTCTTCCCCCAGTGTTTCTCTCTCACTCCCCGCAGTGTTTCTCTTTCTCTCTCTTTCCCCGCAGTGTTGCTCTCTCTCTGTCCCTCCAGTGTGTGTGTCTCTCTCTCTCCCCCCAGTGTTTCTCTCTCTCTTCCCCCAGTGTTTCTCTCTCTTTCTCCCCCCCCCCCAGTGTTTCTCTCTCTCTCCCCCCAGTGTTGCTCTCTCTCTCCCCCCCAAGTGTTTCTCGCTCTCTCCCCAGTGTTTCTCTCCCCCCCCCACAGTGTTTCTCTCTCGCTCCCGCAATGTTTCTCTCTCCCTCTCCCCAGTGTTCCTCTCTCTCTCTCCCCAGTGTTCCTCTCTCTCTCTCCCCAGTGTTTCTCTCTCTCTCCCCGCATTGTTTCTCTCTCTCTCCCCCCAGTGTGTCTCTCTCTATCTCCCCCCAGTGTTTCTCTCTCACTCCCCCCAGTGTTTCTCTCTCACTCCCCCCAGTGTTTCTCTCTCTCTCCCCCCGGTGTTTCTCTCTCTCTCCCCCCCTAGTGTTTCTCGCTCTCTCCCCAGTGATTCTCTCCCCCCGCCAGTGTTTCTCTCTCTCTCCCGCCAGTGTTTCTCACTCTCTCCCCCCAGTGTTTCTCGCTCTCTCCCCAGTGTTTCTCTCCCCCCCCCACAGTGTTTATCTCTCTCTGCCCGCAATGTTTCTCTTTCTCTCTCTCTCCCCGCGGTGTTGCTCTCTCTCTGTCCCTCCAGTGTGTCTCTCGCTCTATCTCCCCCCAGTGTTTCTCTCCCTCTCTCTCCCCAGTGCTTTTCTCTCTCTCCCCCCCGTGTTTCTCTCTCTCTCTCCGCCCAGTGTTTCTCTCTCTCCTACCAGTGTTTCTCTCTCTCTCCCTCCAGTGTTTCTCTCTCTCTCTCTCTCCCCCAAGTGCTTCTCTCTCTCTTCCCCCAGTTTTTCTCTCTCTTTCTCCCCCCCAGTGTTTCTCTCTCACTCTCTCCCCCCAGTGTTTCTCTCTCTCTCCCTCCAGTGTTTCTCTCTCTCTCTCTCTCCCCCAAGTGCTTCTCTCTCTCTTCCCCCAGTTTTTCTCTCTCTTTCTCCCCCCCAGTGTTTCTCTCTCACTCTCTCCCCCCAGTGTTTCTCTCCATCTCCCCCCAGTGTTTCTCTCTCTCTCTCCGCACAGTGTATCTCTCTCTCTCTCTCCCCAGTGTTTCTCACTCTCTGCCCCCAGTGTTTCTCTCTCTCCCTCCCCCAATGTTTCTCTTTCTCTCTCTCTCCCCCCAGTGCTTCTCTCTCTCTCCCCCAGGGTTTCTCTCTCTCTCCCCACAGTGTTTCATTCTCTCCCCCAGTGTTTCTCTCTCTCTCGCTGGTTTATCTCTCTCTCACCCCAGTGTTTCTCTCTCTCTCTCTCTCTCTCAACCCCCAGTGTTTCATTCTCTCCCCCTGTGTTTCTCTCTCTCTCCCCAGTGTTTCTCTCTCTCTCCCCCCCCCACCAGTGTTTCTCTCTCCCCCCCAACCAGTGTTTCTCTCTCTCTCCTCCGCCCAGTGCTTCTCTCTCTCTCCCCCCATTGTTTCTCTCTCTCTCCCCCCAGTGTTTCTCTCTCTCTCTCTCCGCACAGTGTTTCTCTCCCTCTCTCCCCAGTGTTTCTCTCTCTCTACCCCCAGTGTTTCTCTCTCTCTCACTCCCCAGTGATTCTCTCTCTCCCCCAATGTTTCTCTCTCTCTCTCCCCAGTGTTTCTCTCTCTCTACCCCCAGTGCTTCTCTCTCTCTCACCCCCCAGTGATTCTCTCTCTCCCCCAATGTTTCTCTCTCTCTCCCCCCAGTGTTTCTCTCTCTCTCTCTCCGCACAATGTTTCTTTCCCTCTCTCCCCCCAGTGTTTCTCTCTCTCTCTCTCCCCAGTGCTTTTCTCTCTCTCCCCCCCCCCCCGTGTTTCACTCTCTCTCTCCCCCAGTGTTTCTCTCTCTCCCCCCAGTGTTTCTCTCTCTCTCCCTCCAGTGTTTCTCTCTCTCTCTCTCTCCCCCAAGTGCTTCTCTGTCTCTTCCCCCAGTGTTTCTCTCTCTTTCTCCCCCCAGTGTTTCTGTCTCACTCTCTCCCCCCAGTGTTTCTCTCTCTCTCCCCCCATTGTTTCCCTTTCTCTCTCTCTCCCCCCAGTGCTTATCTCTCTCACCCCCGAGTGTTTCTCTCTCTTTCTCTCCTCCCAGTGTTTCTCTCTCACTCTCTCCCCCCAGTGTATCTCTCTCTCTCCCCGCAGTGTTTCTCTTTTTCTCCCCCCAGTGTTTCTCTATATCAATCTCTCTCTCCCCCCAGTGTTTCTCTCTCTCTCCCCCCAGTGCTTCTCTCTCTCTCTCCCCCAGGGTTTCTCTCTCTCTCCCCCACAGTGTTTCATTCTCTCTCCCAGTGTCTCTCTCTCTCTCTCTCTCTCTCTACCCACAGTGTTTCATTCTCTCCCCCTGTGTTTCTCTCTCTCTCCCCAGTGTTTCCCTCTCTCTCCTCCGCCCAGTGTTTCTCTCTCTCTCCCCCCAGTGTTTCTCTCTCTCTCCCCCAGTGTTTCTCTCTCTCTCCCCCCAGTGTTTCTCTCTCTCTCTCTCCCCAGTGCTTTTCTCTCTCTCCCCCCCCGTGTTTCACTCTCTCTCTCCCCCAGTGTTTCTCTCTCTCCCCCAAGTGTTTCTCGCTCTCTCCCCAGTGTTTCTCTCCCCCCCCCAGTGTTTCTCTCTCTCTCCCCCCAGTGTTTCTCTCTCTCTCCCCCGCTAGTGTTTCTCGCTCTCTCCCCAGTGATTCTCTACCCCCCAGTGTTTCTCTCTCTCTCCCGCCAGTGTTTCTCACTATCTCCTCCCAGTGTTTCTCTCTCTTTCTCCCCCCCCAGTGTTTCTCTCTCTCTCCCCGCAATGTTTCTCTTTCTCTCTCTCTCCCCGCAGTGTTGCTCTCTCTCTGTCCCTCCAGTGTGTCTCTCTCTCTATCTCCCCCAGTGTTTCTCTCTCTCTCTCCCCCCAGTGTTTCTCTCTCTCCTACCAGTGTTTCTCTCTCTCTCCCTCCAGTGTTTCTCTCTCTCTCTCTCTCCCCCAAGTGCTTCTCTCTCTCTTCCCCCAGTGTTTCTCTCTCTCTCTCCCCCCAGTGTTTCTCTCTCCCTCCCCCCAGTGTTTCTCTCCATCTCCCCCCAGTGTTTCTCTCTCTCTCTCCGCACAGTGTATCTCTCTCTCTCTCTCCCCAGTGTTTCTCTCTCTCCCGCCCCCAGTGTTTCTCTTTCTCTCTCTCTCCCCACAGTGTTTCATTCTCTCCCCCAGTGTTTCTCTCTCTCTCGCTGGTTTATCTCTCTCTCACCCCAGTGTTTCTCTCTCTCTCTCTCTCTCACTCTCTCTCTACCCCCAGTGTTTCATTCTCTCCCCCCAGTGTTTCTCTCTCTCTCCCCCCAGTGTTCCTCTCTCTCTCTCTCCATACAGTGTTTCTCTCCCTCTCTCCCCCCAGTGTTTCTCTCTCTCTCTCCCCAGTGTTTCTCTCTCTCTACCCCCAGTGTTTCTCTCTCTCTCTCCCCCCCCAGTGATTCCCTCTCTCCCCCAATGTTTCTCTCTCTCTCCGCCCAGTGTTTTTTTCTCTCACTCCTCCGCCCAGTGTTTCTCTCTCTCTCTCCCCAGTGTTTCTCTCTCTCTACCCCCAGTGTTTCTCTCTCTCTCTCCCCCCCAGTGATTCCCTCTCTCCCCCAATGTTTCTCTCTCTCTCCGCCCAGTGTTTTTTTCTCTCACTCCTCCACCCAGTGTTTCTCTCTCTCTCCCCCCAGTGTTTCTCTCTCTCTCTCCGCACAGTGTTTCTTTCCCTCTCTCCCCCCAGTGTTTCTCTCTCTCTCTCTCCCCAGTGCTTTTCTCTCTCTCTCCCCCCCCCGTGTTTCACTCTCTCTCTCCCCCAGTGTTTCTCTCTCTCCTTCCAGTGTTTCTCTCTCTCTCCCTCCAGTGTCTCTCTCCCTCTCTCTCTCCCCCAAGTGCTTCTCTGTCTCTTCCCCCAGTGTTTCTCTCTCTTTCTCCCCCCAGTGTTTCTGTCTCACTCTCTCCCCCCAGTGTTTCTCTCTCTCTCCCCCCATTGTTTCCCTTTCTCTCTCTCTCCCCCCAATGTCGATTTCTCTCTCCCCCCAGTGTTTCTCTCTCCCATCCCCCAGTGTTTCTCTCTCTCTCCCCCGAGTGTTTCTCTCTCTCTCTCTCCCCCCAGTGCTTATCTCTCTCACCCCCGAGTGTTTCTCTCTCTTTCTCTCCCCCCAGTGTTTCTCTCTCACTCTCTCCCCCCAGTGTATCTCTCTCTCTCACCCCAGTGTTTCTCTCTTTCCCCCCCCCGCAGTGTTTCTCTCTCTCTCCCACCCCCCACCAGTGTTTCTCTCTCTCTCCTCCGCCCAGTGTTTCTCTCTCTCTCCCCCCAGTGTTTCTCTCTCTCTCCCCCCAGTGTTTCTCTCTCTCTCTCTCTCCGTACAGTGTTTCTCTCCCTCTCTCCCCCCAGTGTTTCTCTCTCTCTCTCCCCAGTGTTTCTCTCTCTCTACCCCCAGTGTTTCTCTCTCTCTCTCCCCCCCCAGTGATTCTCTCTCTCCCCCAATGTTTCTCTCTCTCTCCGCCCAGTGTTTTTTTCTCTCACTCCTCCGCCCAGTGTTTCTCTCTCTCTCCCCCCAGTGTTTCTCTCTCTCTCTCCCCAGTGCTTTTCTCTCTCTCCCCCCCCCGTGTTTCACTCTCTCTCTCCCCCAGTGTTTCTCTCTCTCCCCAGTGTTTCTCTCTCTCTCCCTCCAGTGTTTCTCTCTCTCTCTCTCTCCCCCAAGTGCTTCTCTCTCCCATCCCCCAGTATTTCTCTCTCTCTCCCCCGAGAGTTTCTCTCTCTCTCTCTCCCCCCAGTGCTTATCTCTCTCACCCCCGAGTGTTTCTCTCTCTTTCTCTCCCCCCAGTGTATCTCTCTCTCTCCCCCCATTGTTTCTCTTTCTCTCTCTCTCCCCCCCAATGTCTCCCTCTCTCCCCCAGTGTTTCTCTCTCCCGTCCCCCAGTGTTTCTCTCTCTCCCCACAGTGTTTCTCTCTATCTCCCCCAAGTGTTTCTCTCTCACTCCCCCCAGTGTTTCTCTCCCTCTCCCCTCAGTGTTCCTCTCTCTCTCCCCCCAGTGTTTCTCTCTCTCACTCCCCAGTGTTTCTCTCTCCCTCACCCCAGTGTTTCTCTCTCACCCCCCAAGTGTTTCTCTCTCTCTCTCCCCCAAATGTTTCTCTCTCTCCCCCCAGTGTTTCTCTCTCTCTCTCCCCAGTGTTTCTCTCTCCCTCCCCTCAGTGTTTCTGTCTCCCTCCCCCCGTGTTTCTCTCTCTCTCACCCCAGTGTTTCTCTCTCTCCTCCCAAGTGTTTCTCTCTCTCTCTCCCCCCAAGTGTTTCTCTCTCTCTCTCCCCCCAGTGTTTCTCTCTCTCTCCCTCCAGTATTTCTCTCTCTCTCTCCCCCCAGTGTTTCTCTCTCTCTCCCCCCAGTGTTTCTCTCTCTCTCCCCCCAGTGCTTCTCTCTCTCTCCCCCAGGGTTTCTCTCTCTCACCCCAGTGTCTCTCTCTCTCTCTCACCCCTCAGTGTTTCATTCTCTCCCCCAGAGTTTCTCTCTCTCTCCCCGGTTTATCTCTCTCTCCCCCAAGTGTTTCACTCTCTCTCTCTCTCTCTCTCCCCCCCCCCAAGTGTTTCATTCTCTCCCCCAGTGCTTCTCTCTCTCTCCCCAGTGTTTCTCTCTCTCTCTCTCCGCACAGTGTATCTCAATCTCTCCACCAGTGTTTCTCTCTCTCTCCCCAGTGTTTCTCTCTCTCTACCCCCAGTGTTTCTCTCTCTCCCTCCCCCAGTGTTTCTCTCACTCTCTCTCTCCCCCCAGTGTTTCTCTCTCTCTACCCCCAGTGTTTCTCTCTCTCCCTCCCCCAGTGTTTCTCTCACTCTCTCTCCCCACAGTGTTTCATTCTCTCTCCCAGTGCTTCTCTCTCTCTCTCTCTCTCTCTCTCTCTCCACCCCCAGTGTTTCATTCTCTCCCCCTGTGTTTCTCTCTCTCTCCCCAGTGTTTCTCTCACTCTCTCCCCCCCACCAGTGTCTCTCTCTCTCCTCCGCCCAGTGTTTCTCTCTCTCTCCCCCCAGTGTTTCTCTCTCTCTCTCTCCCCCCAGTGTTTCTCTCTCTCTCTCCGCACAGTGTATCTCTCTCACTCTCTCCCCCCCACCAGTGTCTCTCTCTCTCCTCCGCCCAGTGTTTCTCTCTCTCTCCCCCCAGTGTTTCTCTCTCTCTCTCTCCCCCCAGTGTTTCTCTCTCTCTCTCCGCACAGTGTATCTCTCTCTCTCTCTCCCCAGTGTTTCTCACTCTCTGCCCCCAGTGTTTCTCTCTCTCCCTCCCCCAATGTTTCTCTTTCTCTCTCTCTCCCCCCAGTGCAAGTGAGAGTGATCGGAGTAGTGAGAGTGAGAGGGGGAGTGAGGCGGAGTGAGAGTGTGAGGGGGAGGAGTGAGGGGGTGTTAGAGTGTGAGGGGGAGGAGTGAGGGCGAGTGAGTGCGAGGGGAGGAGTGCGGGGGAGTGAGTGTTAGGGGGAGGAGTGAGTGTGAGGGGGAGGCGTGAGGGGGAGTGAGAGTGAGGGGGAGGATTGCGGGGCCAGGAGTCAGAGTGTGAGGGGGAGGAGAGAGGGGGAGTGAGAGTGTGAGGGGGAGGAGTGAGGGGAAGTGAGAGTGTGAAGGGGGAGGAGAGAGGGGGAGTGAGAGTGTGATGGGAGTGAGAGTGTGAGGGGCATGAGAAAGGGGTAGTGAGAGTGTGAGGGGGAGGATTGATGGGGAGTGAGAGTGTGAGGTGGTGTGAGGGGGAGTGAGAGTGTGAGGGGTAGTGAGAGTGTGAGGGGGAGGATTGATGGGGAGTGAGAGTGTGAGGTGGTGTGAGGGGGAGTGAGAGTGTGAGGGGGAGTGAGAGTGTGAGGGGGAGGAGAGAGGGGGAGTTAGAGTGTGAGGGGGAGGAGTGAGAGTGTGAGGGGGAGTGAGGGGGGAGGAGTGAGAGGGAGTGAGAGTGTGAGAGGGAGGAGAGTGGGGGAGTGAGAGTGTGAGGGAGAGGAGTGAGAGTGTGAGGGGGAGGAGTGAGAGTGTGAGGGGGAGTGAGGGGGAGGAATGAGGGGGAGTGAGAGTGTGAGGGGGAGGAGAGAGGGTGAGTGAGAGTGTGAGGCAGAGGGAGGGGTGTGGAGAGAGGGGGAGTGAGAGTGTGAGGGGGAGGAGTGAGGGGGAGTGAGAGTGTGAGGGGGAGTGAGGGGGTAGGAGTGAGGGGGAGTGAGGGGGTAGGAGTGAGGGGGAGTGAGAGTGTGAGAGGGAGGAGAGAGCGGGAGTGAAAGTGTGAGGTGGTGGAGTGAGAGAGTGAGGGGAGGAGAAAGGGGGAGTGAGAGTGTGAGGGGGAGTGATGCGGAGGAGTGAGGGAGAGTGAGAGTGTGAGGGCGAGTGAGGGGGAGTGAGAGTGTGAGGGGGAGGAGAAAGGGGGAGTGAGAGTGTGAGGGGGAGGAGTGAGGGGGAGTGAGAGTGTGAGTGGGAGGTGAGAGGGGCAGTGAGAGTATGAGGGGGAGTGAGGGGGAGGAGTGAGGGGGAGTGAGAGTGTGAGGGGGAGTGAGGGGGAGGAGTGAGGGGGAGTGAGATTGTGAGGGGGAAGAGAAAGGGGGAGTGAGAGAGTGAGGGGGAGGAGTGAGGGGGAGTGAGATTGTGAATGGGAGGAGAGAGGGGCAGTGAGAGTATGAGGGGGTGTGAGGGGGAGGATTGAGGGGAGTGATAGTGTGAGGGGGAGGAGAGAGGAGGAGTGAGGGGCAGTGAGATTGAGTGGGGGAGAGAAGGGGAGTGAGAGTACAATGGGGAGTGAGGGTGGAGGATTGAGGGGGAGAGAGTGTGGAGGAGAGAGGGGGAGTGAGAGTGTGAGGGGGAGGAGTGAGAGTGTGAGGGGGAGGAGAGAGGAGGAGTGAGGGGCAGTGAGAGTGAGGGGGAGGAGAGAAGGGGAGTGAGAGTGTGATGGGGAGTGAGGGCGGAGGAGAGAGGGGGAGAGAGTGGGGAGGAGAGAGGGGGATGAGAGTGTGAGGGGGTGGAGTGAGAGTGTGTGGGGAGGAGAAAGGGGAAGTGAGACTGTGAGGGGGAGTGATGCGGAGGAGTGAGGGGGAGTGAGAGTGTGAGGGGTAGGAGAGAGGGGGAGTGAGAGTGTGAGGGGGAGGAGAGAGGGTGAGTGAGAGTGTGAGTTGGAGGAGAGAGGGGGAGAGTGGTGGGAGGAGAGAGGTGGAGTGAGGGGGGAGTGAGAGTGTGAGGGGGAGTGTGGTTGGAGGAGTGAGGGGGAGGAGTGAGGGGGAGTGCGAGTGCGAGGGGGAGTGAGGGGGTGTGAGAGTGTGACGGGGAGAATTGAGGGGGAGTGAGAGTGTGAGTGGGAGGAGAGAGGGGCAGTGAGAGTATGAGGGGGAGTGAGGGGGAGGAGTGAGGGGGAGTGAGAGTGTGAGGGGGAGTGAGGGGGAGGAGTGAGGGGGAGTGAGATTGTGAGGGGGAAAAGAAAGGGGGAGTGAGAGTGTGAGGGGGATGAGTGAGGGGGAGTGAGAGTGTGAGTGGGAGGAGAGAGGGGCAGTGAGAGTATGAGGGGGAGTGAGGGGGAGGAGTGAGGGGGAGTGAGAGTGTGAGGTGGAAGAGAAAGGGGGAGTGAGAGTGTGAGGGGGAGGAGTGAGGGGGAGTGAGAGTGTGAGTGGGAGGAGAGAGGGGCAGTGAGAGGATGAGGGGGAGTGAGGGGAGGAGTGAGGGGGAGTGAGAGTGTGAGGGGGAGGAGTCAGAGGGAGTGAGAGTGAGGGGGAGTGAGGGGGAGGAGAGACGGGGAGTGAGTGTGTGAGGGGGAGGAATGAGGGGGAGTGAGAGTGTGAGGCGGAGTGAGGGGTTAGGAGAGAGGGGGAGTGAGAGTGTGAGGGGGAGGAGTGAGAGTGTGAGCGAAAGAGAAAGGGGGAGTGAGAGTGTGGGGGGAGTGATGCGGTGGAGTGAGGGGGAGTGAGAGTTTGAGGGGGTGGAGAGAGGGTGAGTGAGAGTGTGAGGGGGAGTGAGAGTGTGAGGGGGAGTGAGGGGGAGGAGTGAGGGTGAGTGAGATTGTGAGAGGGAGGATAGAGGGGGAGTGAGAGTGCGAAGAGGCGGAGTGAGAGTGTGAGGGGGAGTAGAAATGGGGAGTGAGAGTGTGAGGGGGAGTGATGGGGAGGAATGAGGGGGAGTGAGAGTGTGAGGGGGAGGAGAGAGGGTGAGTGAGAGTGTGAGGCAGAGGGAGGGGTGTGGAGAGAGGGGGAGTGAGAGTGTGAGGGGGAGGAGTGAGGGGGAGTGAGAGTGTGAGGGGGAGTGAGGGGGTAGGAGTGAGGGGGAGTGAGGGGGTAGGAGTGAGGGGGAGTGAGAGTGTGAGAGGGAGGAGAGAGCGGGAGTGAAAGTGTGAGGTGGTGGAGTGAGAGAGTGAGGGGAGGAGAAAGGGGGAGTGAGAGTGTGAGGGGGAGTGATGCGGAGGAGTGAGGGAGAGTGAGAGTGTGAGGGCGAGTGAGGGGGAGTGAGAGTATGAGGGGGAGGAGAAAGGGGGAGTGAGAGTGTGAGGGGGAGGAGTGAGGGGGAGTGAGAGTGTGAGTGGGAGGTGAGAGGGGCAGTGAGAGTATGAGGGGGAGTGAGGGGGAGGAGTGAGGGGGAGTGAGAGTGTGAGGGGGAGTGAGGGGGAGGAGTGAGGGGGAGTGAGATTGTGAGGGGGAAGAGAAAGGGGGAGTGAGAGTGCGAGGGGGAGGAGAGAGGAGGAGTGAGAGTGTGAGGGGGAGGAGAGAGGGTGAGTGAGAGTGTGAGGGGGAGTGAGGTGGAGGCGTGAGAGGGAGTGAGAGTGTGAGGGCGAGTAGAGAGGGGGAGTGAGAGTGTGAGGGGGAGTGATGGGGAGGAGTGAGTGGGAGTGCGAGGGTGAGTGAAGGGGAGTGTGTGTGTGAGGGGGAGTGAGGGGGAGTGAGAGTGTGAGGGGGAGGAGTGAGGGGGAGTGAGGGTGTGAGGGGGAGGAGAGAGGGTGAGTGAGAGTGTGAGGCGGAGTGAGGGGTGAGGAGAGAGGGGGAGTGAGGGTGGGAGGGGGAGGAGGGAGGGGGAGTGAGAGTATGAGGGGGAGTGAGTGGGAGGAGTGAGGGGGAGTGAGATTGTGACGGGGAAGAGAAAGGGGGAGTGAGGGTGTGAGGGGGAGGAGTGAGGGGGAGTGAGAGTTTGAGTGGGAGGAGAGAGGGGCAGTGAGAGTATGAGGGGGAGTGAGGGGGAGGAGCGAGGGGGAGTGAGATTGTGAGGGGGAAGAGAAAGGGGGAATGAGAGTGTGAGGGGGAGGAGTGAGGGGGTGTGAGAGTGTGAGGGGGAGTGAGGGGGTAGGAGTGAGGTGGAGTGAGAGTGTGAGAGGGAGGAGAAAGGGGGAGTGAGAGTGTGAGGGGGAGGAGTGAGAGTGTGAGGGGAGGAGAAAGGGGGAGTGAGAGTGTGAGAGGGAGTGATGGGGAGGAGTGAGGGGGGTGTCAGTGTGAGTGGGGAGGAGAGAGGGGGAGTGAGAGTGTGAGGGGGAGGAGTGAGAGTGTGAGGGGAGGAGAAAGGGGGAGAGAGAGTGTCAGGGGGAGTGAGAGGGGGAGTGAGACTGTGAGAGGGAGGTGAGAGGGTGAATGAGAGTGTGAGGGGGAGTGAGGTGGAGGAGTGAGGGGGAGTGAGAGTGTGAGAGGGAGGAGAGAGGAGGAGTGAGAGTGTGAGGGGGAGGAGAGAGGGTGAGTGAGAGTGTGAGGGGGAGTGAGGTGGAGGCGTGAGGGGGAGTGAGAGTGTGAGGGCGAGTAGAGAGGGGGAGTGAGAGTGTGAGGGGGAGTGATGGGGAGGAGTGAGTGGGAGTGCGAGGGTGAGTGAAGGGGAGTGTGTGTGTGAGGGGGAGTGAGGGGGAGTGAGAGTGTGAGGGGGAGGAGTGAGGGGGAGTGAGGGTGTGAGGGGGAGGAGAGAGGGGGAGTGAGAGTGTGAGGCGGAGTGAGGGGTGAGGAGAGAGGGGGAGTGAGGGTGGGAGGGGGAGGAGGGAGGGGGAGTGAGAGTATGAGGGGGAGTGAGTGGGAGGAGTGAGGGGGAGTGAGATTGTGACGGGGAAGAGAAAGGGGGAGTGAGGGTGTGAGGGGGAGGAGTGAGGGGGTGTGAGAGTTTGAGTGGGAGGAGAGAGGGGCAGTGAGAGTATGAGGGGGAGTGAGGGGGAGGAGCGAGGGGGAGTGAGATTGTGAGGGGGAAGAGAAAGGGGGAATGAGAGTGTGAGGGGGAGGAGTGAGGGGGTGTGAGGGGGTAGGAGTGAGGTGGAGTGAGAGTGTGAGAGGGAGGAGAAAGGGGGAGTGAGAGTGTGAGGGGGAGGAGTGAGAGTGTGAGGTAAAGGGGGAGTGAGAGTGTGAGAGGGAGTGATGGGGAGGAGTGAGGGGGTGTCAGTGTGAGTGGGGAGGAGAGAGGGGGAGTGAGAGTGTGAGGGGGAGGAGTGAGAGTGTGAGGGGAGGAGAAAGGGGGAGAGAGAGTGTCAGGGGGAGTGAGAGGGGGAGTGAGACTGTGAGAGGGAGGTGAGAGGGTTAATGAGAGTGTGAGGGGGAGGAGAGAGGGTGAGTGAGAGTGTGAGGGGAGTGAGGTGGAGGCGTGAGGGGGAGTGAGAGTGTGAGGGCAAGTAGAGAGGGGGAGTGAGAGTGTGAGGGGGAGTGATGGGGAGGAGTGAGGGGGAGTGAGAGTGTGATGGGGAGGAGAGAGGGGGTGTGAGAGTGTGAGGGGAGGGGAAAGGGGGAGTGAGAGTGTGAGGGGGAGTGAGAGGGGGGAGTGAGAGTGTGAGGGGGCGGAGTGAGAGTGTGAGGAGGAGGAGAAAGGGGGAGTGAGAGTGTGAGGGGGAGTGATGGGGAGGAGTGAGGGGGAGTGAGAGTGTGATGGGGAGGAGAGAGGGGGAGTGAGAGTGTGAGGGGAGGAGAAAAGGGGAGTGAGAGTGTGAGGGGTAGTGAGAGTGGGGAGTGAGAGTGTGAGGGGGAGGTGAGAGGGTGAGTGAGAGTGTGAGGGTGAGTGAGGTGGAGGAGTGAGGGGGGAGTGAGAGTGTGAAAGGGAGGAGAGAGGGGGAGTGAGAGTGTGAGGGGGAGGAGAGAGTGTGAGTGAGAGTGTGAGGGGGAGTGAGGTGGAGGAGTGAGGGGAGTGAGAGTGTGAGGGCGAGTAGAGAGGGGGAGTGAGAGTGTGAGGGGGCGGAGTGAGAGTGTCAGGAGGAGGAGAAAGGGGGAGTGAGAGTGTGAGGGGGAGTGATGGGGAGCAGTGAGGGGGAGTGAGAGTGTGATGGGGAGGAGAGAGGGGGAGTGAGAGTGTGAGGGGGAGGAGAGAGGGGGAGTGAGAGTTTGAGGGGGAGTGAGGGGATGGAGTGAGAGTGTGAGGGGGAGGAGAAAGGTGGAGTGAGAGTGTGAAGGGGAGGAGATAGGAGGAGTGAGGGGGAGTGAGAGTGAGGGGGAGTGAGTGTGAGGGTGTGGAGAGAAGGGGAGTGAGAGTGTGAGGGGGAGTGAGGGTGGAGGAGTGAGGGGGAGATAGTGGGGAGGAGAGAGGGGGAGTGAGAGTGTGAGGGGGAGGCGTGAGGGGGAGTGTGAGGGGGAGGAGTGAGTGTGTTAGGGGGAGGAGAAAGGGGGGAATGAGAAAGTGAGGGGGAGGAGAGAGGGGAAGTGAGCGTGTGAGGGGAGTGAGGGGGAGGAGTGACTGTGAGGGGGAGTGAGTGTGAGGGGGAGTGAGAGTGTGAGGGGAGTGAGGTGGAGGCGTGAGGGGGAGTGAGAGTGTGAGGGGAGGGGAAAGGGGGAGTGAGAGTGTGAGGGGGAGTGAGAGGGGGGGGAGTGGAGAGTGGGATGGGGGGCGGAGTGAGAGTATGAGGAGGAGGAGAAAGGGGGAGTGAGAGTGTGAGGGGGAGTGATGGGGAGGAGTGAGGGGGAGTGAGAGTGTGATGGGGAGGAGAGAGGGGGAGTGAGAGTGTGAGGGGAGGAGAAAAGGGGAGTGAGAGTGTGAGGGGAGGGAGAATGTGAGGGGGGAGTGAGTGTGAGGAGTAGAGAGGGGGAGAGTGGGGCAGGAGAGAGGAGGAGTGAGGGGGAGTGAGAGTGTGAGGGGGAGTGAAGGGGAGGAGTGAGGGGGAGGAGTGAGTGGGAGTGCGAGGGTGAGTGAGGGGGAGTGTGTGTGAGAGGGGGAGTGAGGGGGAGTGAGGGTGTGAGGGGGAGGAGAGAGGGTGAGTGAGAGTGTGAGGTGGAGTGAGGGGTGAGGACAGAGGGGGAGTGAGGGTGGGAGGGGGAGGAGGGAGGGGGAGTGAGAGTATGAGGGGGAGTGAGTGGGAGGAGTGAGGGGGGAGTGAGATTGTGACGGGGAAGAGAAAGGGGGAGTGAGGGTGTGAGGGGGAGGAGTGAGGGGGAGTGAGAGTTTGAGTGGGAGGAGAGAGGGGCAGTGAGAGTATGAGGGGGAGTGAGGGGGAGGAGCGAGGGGGAGTGAGATTGTGAGGGGAAGAGAAAGGGGGAATGAGAGTGTGTGGGGGAGGAGTGAGGGGGTGTGAGAGTGTGAGGGGGGAGTGAGGGGTAGGAGTGAGGTGGAGTGAGAGTGTGAGTGGGAGGAGAAAGGGGGAGTGAGAGTGTGAGGGGGAGGAGTGAGAGTGTGAGGGGAGGAGAAAGGGGGAGTGAGAGTGTGAGAGGGAGTGATGGGGAGGAGTGAGGGGGGTGTCAGTGTGAGTGGGGAGGAGAGAGGGGGAGTGAGAGTGTGAGGGGGAGGAGTGAGAGTGTGAGGGGGAGGAGAAAGGGGGAGAGAGAGTGTCAGGGGAGTGAGAGGGGGAGTGAGACTGTGAGAGGGAGGTGAGAGGGTGAATGAGAGTGTGAGGGGGAGTGAGGTGGAGGAGTGAGGGGGAGTGAGAGTGTGAGAGGGAGGAGAGAGGAGGAGTGAGAGTGTGAGGGGGAGGAGAGAGGGTGAGTGAGAGTGTGAGGGGGAGTGAGGTGGAGGCGTGAGAGTGTGAGGGCGAGTAGAGAGGGGGAGTGAGAGTGTGAGGGGGAGTGATGGGGAGGAGTGAGGGGGAGTGAGAGTGTGATGGGGAGGAGAGAGGGGGAGTGAGAGTGTGAGGGGAGGGGAAAGGGGGAGTGAGAGTGTGAGGGGGAGTGAGAGGGGGGAGTGAGAGTGTGAGGGGGCGGAGTGAGAGTGTGAGGAGGAGGAGAAAGGGGGAGTGAGAGTGTGAGGGGGAGTGATGGGGAGGAGTGAGGGGGAGTGAGAGTGTGATGGGGAGGAGAGAGGGGGAGTGAGAGTGTGAGGGGAGGAGAAAAGGGGAGTGAGAGTGTGAGGGGTAGTGAGAGGGGGGAGTGAGAATGTGAGGGGGAGGTGAGAGGGTGAGTGAGAGTGTGAGGGTGAGTGAGGTGGAGGAGTGAGGGGGAGTGAGAGTGTGAAAGGGAGGAGAGAGGGGGAGTGAGAGTGTGAGGGGGAGGAGAGAGTGTGAGTGAGAGTGTGAGGGGGAGTGAGGTAGAGGAGTGAGGGGGAGTGAGAGTGTGAGGGCGAGTAGAGAGGGGGAGTGAGAGTGTGAGGGGGCGGAGTGAGAGTGTCAGGAGGAGGAGAAAGGGGGAGTGAGAATGTGAGGGGGAGTGATGGGGGGCAGTGAGGGGGAGTGAGAGTGTGATGGGGAGGAGAGAGGGGGAGTGAGAGTGTGAGGGGGAGGAGAGAGGGGGAGTGAGAGTTTGAGGGGGAGTGAGGGGGAGGAGTGAGATTGTGAGGGGGAGGAGAAAGGTGGAGTGAGAGTGTGATGGGGAGGAGATAGGAGGAGTGAGGGGGAGTGAGAGTTGAGGGGGAGTGAGTGTGAGGGTGTGGAGAGAAGGGGAGTGAGAGTGTGAGGGGGAGTGAGGGTGGAGGAGTGAGGGGGAGATAGTGGGGAGGAGAGAGGGGGAGTGAGAGTGTGAGGGGGAGGCGTGAGGGGGAGTGTGAGGGGGAGGAGTGAGTGTGTTAGGGGGAGGAGAAAGGGGAATGAGAAAGTGAGGGGGAGGAGAGAGGGGAAGTGAGCGTGTGAGGGGAGTGAGGGGGAGGAGTGACTGTGAGGGGAAGTGAGTGTGAGGGGAGTGAGAGTGTGAGGGGGAGTGAGGTGGAGGCGTGAGGGGCAGTGTGAGTGTGAGGGCGAGTAGAGAGGGGGAGTGAGAGTGTGAGGGGGGAGTGATGGGAGGAGTGAGGGGGAGTGAGAGTGTGATGGGGAGGAGAGAGGGGGAGTGAGCATGTGAGGGGGCGGTGAGAGGGTGAGTGAGAGTGTGAGGGGGCGGAGTGAGAGTGTGAGGGGAGGAGAAAAGGGGGAGTGAGAGTGTGAGGGGTAGTGAGAGGGGGGAGTGAGAGTGTGAGGGGGAGGTGAGAGGGTGAGTGAGAGTGTGAGGGTGAGTGAGGTGGAGGAGTGAGGGGGAGTGAGAGTGTGAGGGGAGGAGAGAGTGTGAGTGAGAGTGTGAGGGGGAGTGAGGTGGAGGAGTGAGGGGGAGTGAGAGTGTGAGGGCGAGTAGAGAGGGGGAGTGAGAGTGTGAGGGGGCGGAGTGAGAGTGTCAGGAGGAGGAGAAAGGGGGAGTGAGAGTGTGAGGGCGAGTGATGGGGAGCAGTGAGGGGGAGTGAGAGTGTGAGGGGGAGGAGAGAGGGGGAGTGAGAGTTTGAGGGGGAGGAGTGAGAGTGTGAGGGAGAGGAGAAAGGTGGAGTGAGTGTGTGAAGGGAGGAGAGAGGTGGAGTGAGGGGGAGTGAGAGTGAGGGGGAGTGAGTGTGAGGGTGTGGAGAGAAGGGAAGTGAGAGTGTGAGGGGGAGTGAGTGTGGAGGAGTGAGGGGAGATAGTGGGGAGGAGAGAGGGGGAGTGAGAGTGTGAGGGGGAGGCGTGAGGGGGAGTGTGAGGGGGAGGAGAGAGTGTGAGTGAGAGTGTGAGGGGGAGTGAGGTGGAGGAGTGAGGGGGAGTGAGAGTGTGAGGGCGAGTAGAGAGGGGGAGTGAGAATGTGAGGGGGCGGAGTGAGAGTGTCAGGAGTAGGAGAAAGGGGAGTGAGTGTGTGAGGGCGAGTGATGGGGAGCAGTGAGGGGGAGTGAGAGTGTGATGGGGAGGAGAGAGGGGGGAGTGAGAGTGTGAGGGGGAGGAGAGAGGGGGAGTGAGAGTTTGAGGGGGAGGAGTGAGAGTGTGAGGGGGAGGAGAAAGGTGAGTGAGGGGGAGTGAGAGTGAGGGGGAGTGAGGGTGGAGGAGTGAGGGGGAGATAGTGGGGGAGGAGAGAGGGGGAGTGAGAGTGTGAGGGGGAGGCGTGAGGGGAGTGTGAGGGGGAGGAGTGAGTGTGTTAGCGGGAGGAGAAAGGGGGAATGAGAAAGTGAGGGGGAGGAGAGAGGGGAAGTGAGCGTGTGAGGGGAGTGAGGGGGAGGAGTGACTATGAGGGTGAGTGAGTGTGAGGGGGAGTGAGAGTGTGAGGAGGAGTGAGGGGAGAGTGAGAGTGTGAGGGGAGGGAGAATGTGAGGGGGGAGTGAGTGTGAGGAGTAGAGAGTGGGAGTGTGGGGGTGGAGAGAGAAGAAGTGAGGGGGGAGTGAGTGTGTGAGGGGAGTGAGGGGGAGGAGTGAGGGGAGGAGTGAGGATGAGTGCGAGTGCAAGGGGGGGAGTGAGATTGTGAGGTGGAGTGAGGGGGAGTGAGAGTGTGAGGGGAGGAGTGAGGGGGAGTGAGGGTGTGAGGGGGAGGAGAGAGGGGGAGTGAGAGTGTGAGGGAGAGTGAGCGTGAGGAGCAGGAAGGGGGAGTGTGAGGGGGAAGAGAGAGGGGAGAGAGGGGGATTGAGAGTGTGAGGAGGAGTGAGGGTGAGTGAGAGTGTGAGGGGGATTGAGGTGGGAGTAGTGAGGGGGGAGTGAGAGTATGAGGAGGAGGAGAGAGGGAATGAGTGAGGGGGAGTGTGAGTGAGAGGGGGAGTGAGTGGGAGTGAGAGTGAGAGGGGGAGTGAGGGGGAGGAGTGAGGGGGATGAGAGTGTGAGGGGGAGTATTGAGGGGGGAGTGAGAGTGTGAGGGGAGGAGTGAGGGAGGAGTGAGGGGGAGTGAGAATGTGAGGGGGAGGGGGAATGAGGGATGAGGAGTGAGGGTGAAGTGAGTGTGAGGCAGGAGTGAGAGTGTGAGGGGTAGGAGTGAGGGGGGAGTGAGAGCGAAAGGGGGAGGAGAGAGGGCAGTGAGAGTATGAGGGGGAGTGAGGGGGAGGAGTGAGAGGTAGTGAGAGTGTGAGGGGGAAGAGTCAGAGGGAGTGAGGGGGAGTGAGGGGGAGGAGTGAGGGGCAGGAGAGAGGGCGAGTGAGGGTGTGAGGGGGAGGAGAGAGGGGGGAGTGAGAGTATGAGAGGGAGTGAGGGGGGAGGAGTGAGTGGGAGTGAGATTGTGAGGGGGAAGAGAAAGGGGTAGTGAAAGTGTGAGGGGGAGGAGTGAGGGGGAGTGAGAGTGTGAGTGGGAGGAGAGAGGGGCAGTGAGAGTATGAGGGGGAGTGAGGGGGAGGAGTGAGAGGTAGTGAGAGTGTGAGGGGGAAGAGTCAGAGGGAGTGAGGAGGAGTGAGGGGGAGGAGTGAGGGGCAGGAGAGAGGGCGAGTGAGGGTGTGAGGGGAGGAGAGAGGGGGAGTGAGAGTATGAGAGGGAGTGAGGGGGGAGGAGTGAGTGGGAGTGAGATTGTGAGGGGGAAGAGAAAGGGGTAGTGAAAGTGTGAGGGGGAGGAGTGAGGGGGAGTGAGAGTGTGAGTGGGAGGAGAGAGGGGCAGTGAGAGTATGAGGGGGAGTGAGGGGAGAGTGAGAGTGTGAGGGGAGGGAGAATGTGAGGGGGGAGTGAGTGTGAGGAGTAGAGAGTGGGAGTGTGGGGGTGGAGAGAGAAGAAGTGAGGGGGGAGTGAGTGTGTGAGGGGGAGTGAGGGGGAGGAGTGAGGGGGAGGAGTGAGGATGAGTGCGAGTGCGAGGGGAGTGAGAGGAGTGGTGAGGTGGATGTGAGGGGAGTGAGAGTGTGAGGGGAGGAGAGAGTGTGAGTGAGAGTGTGAGGGGGAGTGAGGTGGAGGAGTGAGGGGGAGTGAGAGTGTGAGGGCGAGTAGAGAGGGGGAGTGAGAGTGTGAGGGGGCGGAGTGAGAGTGTCAGGAGGAGGAGAAAGGGGAGTGAGTGTGTGAGGGCGAGTGATGGGGAGCAGTGAGGGGGAGTGAGAGTGTGATGGGGAGGAGAGAGGGGGAGTGAGAGTATGAGAGGGAGTGAGGGGGGAGGAGTGAGTGGGAGTGAGATTGTGAGGGGGAAGAGAAAGGGGTAGTGAAAGTGTGAGGGGGAGGAGTGAGGGGGAGTGAGAGTGTGAGTGGGAGGAGAGAGGGGCAGTGAGAGTATGAGGGGAGTGAGGGGGAGGAGTGAGAGGTAGTGAGAGTGTGAGGGGGAAGAGTCAGAGGGAGTGAGGAGGAGGTGAGGGGGAGGAGTGAGGGGCAGGAGAGAGGGCGAGTGAGGGTGTGAGGGGGAGGAGAGAGGGGAGTGAGAGTATGAGAGGGAGTGAGGGGGGAGGAGTGAGTGGGAGTGAGATTGTGAGGGGGAAGAGAAAGGGTAGTGAAAGTGTGAGGGGGAGGAGTGAGGGGGAGTGAGAGTGTGAGTGGGAGGAGAGAGGGGCAGTGAGAGTATGAGGGGGAGTGAGGGGAGAGTGAGAGTGTGAGGGGAGGGAGAATGTGAGGGGGGAGTGAGTGTGAGGAGTAGAGAGTGGGAGTGTGGGGGTGGAGAGAGAAGAAGTGAGGGGGGAGTGAGTGTGTGAGGGGAGTGAGGGGGAGGAGTGAGGGGGAGGAGTGAGGATGAGTGCGAGTGCGAGGGGGAGTGAGAGTGTGAGGTGGAGTGAGGGGGAGTGAGAGTGTGAGGGGGAGGAGAGAGTGTGAGTGAGAGTGTGAGGGGGAGTGAGGTGGAGGAGTGAGGGGGAGTGAGAGTGTGAGGGCGAGTAGAGAGGGGGAGTGAGAGTGTGAGGGGGCGGAGTGAGAGTGTCAGGAGGAGGAGAAAGGGGGAGTGAGTGTGTGAGGGCGAGTGATGGGGAGCAGTGAGGGGGAGTGAGAGTGTGATGGGGAGGAGAGAGGGGGAGTGAGAGTGTGAGGGGAGAGAGAGGGGGAGTGAGAGTTTGAGGGGGAGGAGTGAGAGTGTGAGGGGGAGGAGAAAGGTGGAGTGAGAGTGTGAAGGGGAGGAGAGAGGTGGAGTGAGGGGGGAGTGAGAGTGAGGGGGAGTGAGGGTGGAGGAGTGAGGGGGAGATAGTGGGGAGGAGAGAGGGGGAGTGAGAGTGTGAGGGGAGGCGTGAGGGGGAGTGTGAGGGGGAGGAGTGAGTGTGTTAGCGGGAGGAGAAAGGGGGAATGAGAAAGTGAGGGGGAGGAGAGAGGGGAAGTGAGCGTGTGAGGGGAGTGAGGGGGAGGAGTGACTATGAGGGTGAGTGAGTGTGAGGGGGGAGTGAGAGTGTGAGGAGGAGTGAGGGGAGAGTGAGAGTGTGAGGGGAGGGAGAATGTGAGGGGGGGAGTGAGTGTGAGGAGTAGAGAGTGGGAGTGTGGGGGTGGAGAGAGAAGAAGTGAGGGGGGAGTGAGTGTGTGAGGGGGAGTGAGGGGGAGGAGTGAGGGGAGGAGTGAGGATGAGTGCGAGTGCAAGGGGGAGTGAGATTGTGAGGTGGAGTGAGGGGGAGTGAGAGTGTGAGGGGAGGAGTGAGGGGGAGTGAGGGTGTGAGGGGGAGGAGAGAGGGGGAGTGAGAGTGTGAGGGAGAGTGAGCGTGAGGAGCAGGAAGGGGGAGTGTGAGGGGAAGAGAGAGGGGGAGAGAGGGGGATTGAGAGTGTGAGGAGGAGTGAGGGTGAGTGAGAGTGTGAGGGGGATTGAGGTGGGAGTAGTGAGGGGGGAGTGAGAGTATGAGGAGGAGGAGAGAGGGGAATGAGTGAGGGGGAGTGTGAGTGAGAGGGGGAGTGAGTGGGAGTGAGAGTGAGAGGGGGAGTGAGGGGGAGGAGTGAGGGGGATGAGAGTGTGAGGGGGAGTATTGAGGGGGGAGTGAGAGTGTGAGGGGAGGAGTGAGGGAGGAGTGAGGGGAGTGAGAATGTGAGGGGGAGGGGGAATGAGGGATGAGGAGTGAGGGTTGAAGTGAGTGTGAGGCAGGAGTGAGAGTGTGAGGGGTAGGAGTGAGGGGGGAGTGAGAGCGAAAGGGGGAGAGAGAGGGGCAGTGAGAGTATGAGGGGGAGTGAGGGGGAGGAGTGAGAGGTAGTGAGAGTGTGAGGGGAAGAGTCAGAGGGAGTGAGGGGGAGTGAGGGGGAGGAGTGAGGGGCAGGAGAGAGGGCGAGTGAGGGTGTGAGGGGGAGGAGAGAGGGGGAGTGAGAGTATGAGAGGGAGTGAGGGGGGAGGAGTGAGTGGGAGTGAGATTGTGAGGGGGAAGAGAAAGGGGTAGTGAAAGTGTGAGGGGGAGGAGTGAGGGGAGTGAGAGTGTGAGTGGGAGGAGAGAGGGGCAGTGAGAGTATGAGGGGGAGTGAGGGGGAGGAGTGAGAGGTAGTGAGAGTGTGAGGGGGGAAGAGTCAGAGGGAGTGAGGAGGAGTGAGGGGGAGGAGTGAGGGGGCAGGAGAGGGGAGTGAGGCGAGTGAGGGTGTGAGGCGGGAGGAGAGAGGGGGAGTGAGAGTATGAGAGGGAGTGAGGGGGGAGGAGTGAGTGGGAGTGAGATTGTGAGGGGGAAGAGAAAGGGGTAGTGAAAGTGTGAGGGGGAGGAGTGAGGGGGAGTGAGAGTGTGAGTGGGAGGAGAGAGGGGCAGTGAGAGTATGAGGGGGAGTGAGGGGAGGAGTGAGAGGGAGTGAGAGTGTGAGGGGGAAGAGTCAGAGGGAGTGAGAGTGAGGGGGAGTGAGGGGGAGGACTGAGGGGCAGGAGAGAGGGGGAGTGAGAGTTTGAGGGGGAGGAATGAGGAGGAGTGTGAGTGTGAGGCGGAGTGATGGGTGAGGAGAGAGGGAGAGTGAGAGTGTGAGGGGGAGGAGAGAGGAGGAGTGAGAGTGTGAGGGGAGTGAGGGGGAGGAGTGAGAGGTAGTGAGAGTGTGAGGGGGAAGAGTCAGAGGGAGTGAGGGGGAGTGAGGGGGAGGAGTGAGGGGCAGGAGAGAGGGCGAATGAGGGTGTGAGGGGGAGGAGAGAGGGGGAGTGAGAGTATGAGAGGGAGTGAGGGGGGAGGAGTGAGTGGGAGTGAGATTGTGAGGGGGAAGAGAAAGGGGTAGTGAAAGTGTGAGGGGGAGGAGTGAGGGGGAGTGAGAGTGTGAGTGGGAGGAGAGAGGGGCAGTGAGAGTATGAGGGGGAGTGAGGGGAGGAGTGAGAGGGAGTGAGAGTGTGAGGGGGAAGAGTCAGAGGGAGTGAGAGTGAGGGGGAGTGAGGGGGAGGACTGAGGGGCAGGAGAGAGGGGGAGTGAGAGTTTGAGGGGAGGAATGAGGAGGAGTGAGAGTGTGAGAGGGAGGAGTGAGAATGTGAGGGTAGGAGAAAGGGGGAGTGAGAGTGTGAGGGGGAGGAGAGAGGGGGAGTGAGAGTGTGAGGGGGAGTGAGGGGGAGGAGTGAGGGGCAGGAGAGAGGGGGAGTGAGAGTGTGAGGGGGAGGAATGAGGAGGAGTGTGAGTGTGAGGCGGAGTGAGGGGTGAGGAGAGAGTGGGAGTGAGTTTGTGAGGGGGTGGAGAGAGGGGGAGTGAGAGTGTGAGAGGAGAGTGAGAATGTGAGGGTAGGAGAAAGGGGGAGTGAGAGTGTGAGGGGGAGGAGAGAGGGGGAGTGAGAGTGTGAGGGGGAGTGAGGGGGGAGGAGTGAGGGGCAGGAGAGAGGGGGAGTGAGAGTGTGAGGGGGAGGAATGAGGAGGAGTGTGAGTGTGAGGCGGAGTGAGGGGTGAGGAGAGAGTGGGAGTGAGTTTGTGAGGGGGTGGAGAGAGGGGGAGTGAGAGTGTGAGGGGGAGGAATGAGGAGGAGTGTGAGTGTGAGGCGGAGTGAGGGGTGAGGAGAGAGGGGGAGTGAGAGTGCGAGGGGGAGGAGAGAGGGGGAGTGAGAGTGTGAGGGGGAGGAGTGAGAATGTGAGGGAGGAGAAAGGGGGAGTGAGAGTGTGAGGGGGAGGAGAGAGGGGGAGTGAGAGTGTGAGGGGGAGTGAGAGTGTGAGGGGGAGAAGAGAGGGGTTGTGAGAGTGTGAGGGGGTGGAGAGAGGGGGAGTGAGAGTGTGAGGGGGAGTGAGGGGGAGGAGTGAGGGGGAGTGAGAGTGTGAGGGGGAGGAGAGAAGGGGAGTGAGAGTGTGACGGGAGGAGAGAGGGGGAGTGAGAGTGTGAGGGGGAGTGAGGGTGAGGAGTGAGAGTGTGAGGGCAGGAGAAAGGTGGAGTGAGAGTGTGAGGGGGTGGAGTGTGTGGGGGAGGAGAAAGGGGGAGTGAGAGTGTGAGGGGGAGTGATGGGGAGGAGTGAGGGGGAGTGAGAGTGTGAGGGGGAGAGAGAAGGGGAGTGAGAGTGTGACGGGGAGGATGAGAGGGGGAGTGAGAGTGTGAGGGGGAGTGAGGGTGAGGAGTGAGAGTGTGAGGGCAGGAGAAAGGTGGAGTGAGAGTGTGAGGGGGTGGAGAGAGGAGGGGTGAGGAGAGTTGAGAGTGAGGCGGAGTGAGTGGGAGGGGGATGAGAGAAGGGGAGTGAGAGTGTGAGGGGGTAGTGAGGGTGGAGGAATGAGAGGGAGAGACTGGGGGAGGGGGAATGAGGGATGAGGAGTGAGGGTGAAGTGAGTGTGAGGCAGGAGTGAGAGTGTGAGGGGGTAGGAGTGAGGGGGGAATGAGAGCGAAAGGGGGAGTGAGGGGGAGTGAGAGTGTGAGGGGGAGGAGTGAGAAAGGAGAGAGGGGGAGTGTGAGGGGGAGTGAGGGGGAGGAGTGAGAGTGTGAGGCGGGAGTGAGAGTGTGAGGGGTAGGAGTGAGGGGGAGTGGGAGTGAAGGGGGAGTGAGAGTGTGAGGGGGATTGAGGGGGGAGTGAGAGTGTGAGGGGGAGGAGTGAGGGAGGAGAGAGGGGGAGTGAGAGTGTGAGGGGGCGGAGTGAGAGTGTCAGGAGGAGGAGAAAGGGGGAGTGGGGTGTGAGTGGGAGTGATGGGGAGCAGTGAGGGGGAGTGAGAGTGTGATGGGGAGGAGAGAGGGGGAGTGCGAGTTTGAGGGGGAGTGAGGGGGAGGAGTGAGAGTGTGAGGGGGAGGAGAAAGGTGGAGTGAGAGTGTGAGGGGGAGGAGAGAGGAGGAGTGAGGGGGAGTGAGAGTGAGGGGGAGTGAGTGTGAGGGGGTGTAGAGAAGGGGAGTGAGAGTGTGAGGGGGAGTGAGGGTGGAGGAGTGAGGGGGAGATAGTGGGGAGGAGAGAGGGGGAGTGAGAGTGTGAGGGGGAGGCGTGATGGGGAGTGTGAGAGGGAGGAGTGAGTGTGTTAGGGGGAGGAGAAAGGGGGAATGAGAAAGTGAGGGGGAGGAGAGAGGGGAAGTGAGCGTGTGAGGAGGAGTGAGGGGAGAGTGAGAGTGTGAGGGCAGGGAGAATGTGAGGGGGGAGTGAGTGTGAGGAGTAGAGAGTGGGAGTGTGGGGGTGGAGAGAGGAGAAGTGAGGGGGGAGTGAGAGTGTGAGGGGAGGAGAAAGGTGGAGTGAGAGTGTGAGGGGGAGGAGAGAGGAGGGTGAGGAGGATTGAGAGTGAGGCGGAGTGAGTGGGAGGGGGATGAGAGAAGGGGAGTGAGAGTGTGAGGGGGAGTGAGGGTGGAGGAGTGAGAGGGAGAGATTGGGCAGGAGAGAGGGTGAGTGAGAGTTTGAGGGGGAGGAGAGAGGGGGGTGCGAGGGGCAGTGAGGGGGAGGAGTGAGAGTGTGAGGGGGAGGAGAAAAATCGGAATAAAAAAGTGAGGGGGAGGAGAGAGGGGAAGTGAGAGTGTGAGTGGAGTGAGGGGGAGGAGTGATTGTGAGGGGCAGTGAGGGGGAGTGAGTGTGAGGGGGAGTGAGAGTGTGAGGAGGAGTGAGGGGAAAGTGAGAGTGTGAGGGGGAGGAGTGAGAGTGTGAGGGGAGGAGAAAGTTGGAGTGAGAGTGTGAGGAGGTGGAGAGAGGAGGGGTGACGGGGATTGAGAGTGAGGCGGAGTGAGTGTGAGGGGGAGGAGAGAAGGGGAGTGAGAGTGTGAGGGGGGAGTGAGCGTGGAAGAGTGAGAGGGAGGGATTGGGGAGGAGAGAGGGTGAGTTTGAGTGTGAGCGGGAGGAGAGAGGCGGGTGCGAGGGGGAGTGAGGTGGAGGAGTGAGAGTGTGAGGGGGAGGAGAAAAAGGGGAATGAAAAGTGAGGGGAGGAGAGAGGGGAAGTGAGAGTGTGAGGGAGTGAGGGGTGATGAGTGAGTGTGAGGGGGAGTGAGGGGGAGTGAATGATTGGGGGAGTGAGAGTGTGAGGAGGAGTGAGGGAAGTGAGAGTGTGAGGGGAGGGAGAATGTGAGGGGGGAGTGAGTGTGAGGAGTAGAGAGGGGGAGAGTGGGGCAGGAGAGAGGAGGAGTGAGGGGGGAGTGAGAGTGTGAGGGGGAGTGAAGGGGGAGGAGTGAGGGGGAGGAGTGAGTGGGAGTGCGAGGGTGAGTGAGGGGAGTGTGTGTGTGAGGGGGAGTGAGGGGGAGTGAGAGTGTGAGGGGAGGAGTGAGGGGAGTGAGGGTGTGAGGGGGAGGAGAGAGGGTGAGTGAGAGTGTGAGGCGGAGTGAGGGGTGAGGAGAGAGGGGGAGTGAGGGTGGGAGGGGGAGGAGGGAGGGGGAGTGAGAGTATGAGGGGGAGTGAGTGGGAGGAGTGAGGGGGAGTGAGATTGTGACAGGGAAGAGAAAGGGGGAGTGAGGGTGTGAGGGGGAGGAGTGAGGGGGAGTGAGAGTTTGAGTGGGAGGAGAGAGGGGCAGTGAGAGTATGAGGGGGAGTGAGGGGGAGGAGCGAGGGGGAGTGAGATTGTGAGGGGGAAGAGAAAGGGGAATGAGAGTGTGAGGGGGAGAGTGAGGGGGTGTGAGAGTGTGAGGGGGAGTGAGGGGGTAGGAGTGAGGTGGAGTGAGAGTGTGAGAGGGAGGAGAAAGGGGGAGTGAGAGTGTGAGGGGGAGGAGTGAGAGTGTGAGGGGAGGAGAAAGGGGGTGTGGAGAGTGTGAGAGGGAGTGATGGGGAGGAGTGAGGGGGGTGTCAGTGTGAGTGGGGAGGAGAGAGGGGGAGTGAGAGTGTGAGGGGGAGGAGTGAGAGTGTGAGGGGAGGAGAAAGGGGGAGAGAGAGTGTCAGGGGGAGTGAGAGGGGGAGTGAGACTGTGAGAGGGAGGTGAGAGGGTGAATGAGAGTGTGAGGGGGAGTGAGGTGGAGGAGTGAGGGGAGTGAGAGTGTGAGAGGGAGGAGAGAGGAGGAGTGAGAGTGTGAGGGGGAGGAGAGAGGGTGAGTGAGAGTGTGAGGGGGAGTGAGGTGGAGGCGTGAGGGGAGTGAGAGTGTGAGGGCGAGTAGAGAGGGGGAGTGAGAGTGTGAGGGGGAGTGATGGGGAGGAGTGAGGTGGAGTGAGGTGTGATGGGGAGGAGAGAGGGGGTGTGAGAGTGTGAGGGGAGGGGAAAGGGGGAGTGAGAGTGTGAGGGGGAGTGAGAGGGGGGAGTGAGAGTGTGAGGGGGCGGAGTGAGAGTGTGAGGAGGAGGAGAAAGGGGGAGTGAGAGTGTGAGGGGGAGTGATGGGGAGGAGTGAGGGGGAGTGAGAGTGTGATGGGGAGGAGAGAGGGGAGTGAGAGTGTGAGGGGAGGAGAAAAGGGGAGTGAGAGTGTGAGGGGTAGTGAGAGTGTGAGGGGGAGGTGAGAGGGTGAGTGAGAGTGTGTGGGTGAGTGAGGTGGAGGAGTGAGGGGGAGTGAGAGTGTGAAAGGGAGGAGAGAGGGGGAGTGAGAGTGTGAGGGGGAGGAGAGAGTGTGAGTGAGAGTGTGAGGGGGAGTGAGGTGGAGGAGTGAGGGGGAGTGAGAGTGTGAGGGCGAGTAGAGAGGGGGAGTGAGAGTGTGAGGGGGAGTGATGGGAGCAGTGAGGGGGAGTGAGAGTTTGATGGGGAGGAGAGAGGGGGAGTGAGAGTGTGAGGGGGAGGAGAGAGGGGGAGTGAGAGTTTGAGGGGAGTGAGGGGAGGAGTGAGAGTGTGAGGGGGAGGAGAAAGGTGGAGTGAGGGGGAGTGAGAGTGTGAGGGGGAGGCGTGATGGGGAGTGTGAGAGGGAGGAAGTGAGGGAGGAGAGAGGGGGAGTGAGAGTGTGAGGGGGCGGAGTGAGAGTGTCAGGAGGAGGAGAAAGGGGGAGTGGGGTGTGAGTGGGAGTGATGGGGAGCAGTGAGGGGAGTGAGAGTGTGATGGGGAGGAGAGAGGGGGAGTGAGAGTTTGAGGGGAGTGAGGGGGAGGAGTGAGAGTGTGAGGGGGAGGAGAAAGGTGGAGTGAGAGTGTGAGGGGGAGGAGAGAGGAGGAGTGAGGGGGAGTGAGAGTGAGGGGAGTGAGTGTGAGGGGGTGGAGAGAAGGGGAGTGAGAGTGTGAGGGGGAGTGAGGGTGGAGGAGTGAGGGGGAGATAGTGGGGAGGAGAGAGGGGGAGTGAGAGTGTGAGGGGGAGGTGTGATGGGGAGTGTGAGAGGGAGGAGTGAGTGTGTTAGGGGGAGGAGAAAGGGGGAATGAGAAAGTGAGGGGGAGGAGAGAGGGGAAGTGAGCGGTGTGAGGGGAGTGAGGGAGAGGAGTGACTGTGAGGGGGAGTGAGTGTGAGGAGGAGTGAGGGGAGAGTGAGAGTGTGAGGGCAGGGAGAATGTGAGGGGGAGTGAGTGTGAGGAGTAGAGAGTGGGAGTGTGGGGGTGGAGAGAGGAGAAGTGAGGGGGGAGTGAGAGTGTGAGGGAGGGAGAAAGGTGGAGTGAGAGTGTGAGGGGGAGGAGAGAGGAGGGGTGAGGAGGATTGAGAGTGAGGCGGAGTGAGTGGGAGGGGGATGAGAGAAGGGGAGTGAGAGTGTGAGGGGGAGTGAGGGTGGAGGAGGTGAGAGGGAGAGATTGGGCAGGAGAGAGGGTGAGTGAGAGTTTGAGGGGAGGAGAGAGGGGGGTGCGAGGGCAGTGAGGGGAGGAGTGAGAGTGTGAGGGGGAGGAGAAAAATCGGAATAAAAAAGTGAGGGGGAGGAGAGAGGGGAAGTGAGAGTGTGAGTGGAGTGAGGGGGAGGAGTGATTGTGAGGGGCAGTGAGGGGGAGTGAGGTGTGAGGGGGAGTGAGAGTGTGAGGAGGAGTGAGGGGAAAGTGAGAGTGTGAGGGGGAGTGAGGGGGAGGAGTGAGAGTGTGAGGGAGGAGAAAGTTGGAGTGAGAGTGTGAGGAGGTGGAGAGAGGAGGGGTGACGGGGATTGAGAGTGAGGCGGAGTGAGTGTGAGGGGGAGGAGAGAAGGGGAGTGAGAGTGTGAGGGGGAGTGAGGGTGGAGGAGTGAGAGGGAGGGATTGGGGAGGAGAGAGGGTGAGTTTGAGTGTGAGCAGGAGGAGAGAGGCGGGTGCGAGGGGGAGTGAGGTGGAGGAGTGAGAGTGTGAGGGGGAGGAGAAAAAGGGGAATGAAAAAGTGAGGGGGAGGAGAGAGGGGAAGTGAGAGTGTGAGGGGAGTGAGGGGTGATGAGTGAGTGTGAGGGGGAGTGAGGGGGAGTGAATGATTGGGGGAGTGAGAGTGTGAGGAGGAGTGAGGGGAAGTGAGAGTGTGAGGGGAGGGAGAATGTGAGGGGGGAGTGAGTGTGAGGAGTAGAGAGGGGGAGAGTGGGGCAGGAGAGAGGAGGAGTGAGGGGGGAGTGAGAGTGTGAGGGGGAGTGAAGGGGAGGAGTGAGGGGGAGGAGTGAGTGGGAGTGCGAGGGTGAGTGAGGGGGAGTGTGTGTGTGAGGGGGAGTGAGGGGGAGTGAGAGTGTGAGGGGGAGGAGTGAGGGGGAGTGAGGGTGTGAGGGGGAGGAGAGAGGGTGAGTGAGAGTGTGAGGCGGAGTGAGGGGGTGAGGAGAGAGGGTGAGTGAGGGTGGAGGGGGAGGAGGGAGGGGGAGTGAGAGTATGAGGGGGAGTGAGTGGGAGGAGTGAGGGGGAGTGAGATTGTGACGGGGAAGAGAAAGGGGAGTGAGGGTGTGAGGGGGAGGAGTGAGGGGGAGTGAGAGTTTGAGTGGGAGGAGAGAGGGGGCAGTGAGAGTATGAGGGGAGTGAGGGGGAGGAGCGAGTGGGAGTGAGATTGTGAGGGGGAAGAGAAAGGGGAATGAGAGTGTGAGGGGGAGGAGTGAGGGGGTGTGAGAGTGTGAGGGGGAGTGAGGGGGTAGGAGTGAGGTGGTGAGAGTGTGAGAGGGAGGAGAAAGGGGGAGTGAGAGTGTGAGGGGGAGGAGTGAGAGTGTGAGGGGAGGAGAAAGGGGGAGTGAGAGTGTGAGAGGGAGTGATGGGGAGGAGTGAGGGGGGTGTCAGTGTGAGTGGGGAGGAGAGAGGGGGAGTGAGAGTGTGAGGGGGAGGAGTGAGAGTGTGAGGGGAGGAGAAAGGGGGAGAGAGAGTGTCAGGGGGAGTGAGAGGGGGAGTGAGACTGTGAGAGGGAGGTGAGAGGGTGAATGAGAGTGTGAGGGGGAGTGAGGTGA